>NC_088810.1:5128772-5359475 GCF_011386835.1 Chrysemys picta bellii | reverse complement strand
CTCTGGATACAGCATAGCGGATGCCATGACTGGAGACTGCGCCCAGCTCTGGGGGAATGCACATCAAACAGGAAAGTCGGGGAGGGGGTCAGAGAAGAGCCACGGGGACGATCCGAGGGCTGGAAAACCTGCGGAAGGAGCTGGATCTGTGGAGTTTCTCCCAGAGGCGGCTCAGAGGGGACTGGATCCCAGTCGGTCAGCGTCTCCCTAGGGAGGAGATTTCGGGGAGCGGAGGGCTGGTTAGCTCGGCCGGGACAGGCAAAGCGGGAGCTGGCAGGTGAAGTCAGATTAATTCAGGCTGGAAATAAGGGGAAATAAGATATTTATAACCGGGAGAGAATTAACCCTTCGCATGACTGTCCCAAGGGACCTGGTGGAATCTTTATCACCTGGATGTCCTGAAATCTAGATCTCTTTCTAAAAGACCTTCGGCTTCAGTCCTTTGGGCCAGCCCTGACAGCCAGGGGAGAGCCCCCGCCCTGTAGCACAGCGCCCCCTAGCACCACGCTGGGGCATTGGGGCCAGCCCTGGCTGCCAGGGGAGAGCCCCCATTCCCGCCCCCTGCAGCACAGCGCCCCTCCTGGCTTCCCCGCATCTCGCAGGCTGGATCTTATTGACCACACTGGGGCAGAAGAGGGTGACTGAGCCGTGGGTCTGGGCTTCAGGGCAGCGATCTCCAGCTGGTGGTGGGGTCAGGAGGAAATCTATCTCAGGGGCAGGCCGTTCCATCATTGACCACTAGGGGATGCCTTTGTCTGAAGCAGCTGGTTCTGGCCAGTGCTGGAGACAGGACACCAGGCTGCATGCGTTCCTTGGTCTGATCAGAGGGTGGGGAAGGATATCGGACTAGGCCCCATTCCCCTCCGAGAGCCCGGGATAGAACCCAGGAGTCCGGACTCGCTCCCCTCCCCCGCTTTAACCAGTGCCCTCTTCTCTTCCTCAGGCTGTGATCCAGAACCCGTTCAGCAATGGCGGGAGCCCGGCCGCAGACGCAGTCAGCGGGGAGGCCCGCTTCGCGTATTTCCCCGCCTCCACGGTGGGGGACGCCACGGCGTGTCAGTTCAGACCACAGATCAGTCGCTGGCACAGGCTGGAGGTGAGAGCCCCCCACCCCCACTTTCACCGGGGCTAGCAAGCCTTGAGTGACGGACGGGAAGGGTCGCTGGGTCTGTTTGCTCCTAAGACTCAGGCCTTCTCTGCCCTGCAGCTGGGCGTGCGGCTGGATAGTTCCTATTTCCGGGGAGGTAAAGTCACGCCTCGCCCGGTGGAGGTTTGGCCGTGTCATCCACAAAGCATGCTGGGAGGGTGGCTTGGCGGACCTGGAATATCTCAGCCCTGCTTTATATAAAGGGAAGGTCTAGAAAGGGTTAGCTGAAGTGGGAAGGCATTTTTGGGAGACGGAGGGGGACAGGTGTGGGGCTCTCTGGAGACCCAGGCAGCATCGGTGCGTCAGTCGCACCCGGGAGCTCCCCCCTCTCCCAGCGACGGGCTCAGGCTCCCGGCAGACTCAGGCAGGTGTCAGTTTCGCTCACTCACACTTTGGAGCTCCCCCTCCCCCGAGATCAGAAACTCCTTTTCATGAACACTGATGTTGTGCCGCAGTCATGTGAGTCCAGGGAACCCAATCCTGAGCACGCGGCTAGAGCGTCTCATCCTCAATCCTTAGTATGAATTGCGCCAGGTATTTGTAGTGGGGGATGGGGGGCTGTATTCCCAGCTCTGCAAAGAACCACCCCTGAAACAGGCCCGAAGCCCCAACGATTTCCTTCTTCCCTTTAAACTCTCCACAGCCTGACACAGAGACGGTCGGGGTGACCCTGGTCTAGTGAGTCTCTGGGGGAGCGGCAGAGAGGCAGCAAAGGATTGAATTTGGGCACCAGTGGCTCTTCCGGATTGATTTTTTCCACCTTGTTTAAATTACCAGCATCCCAGCAGAATAGCGTCATCGTCAGGCTTGTTAATTCCCCCCTTGTTAATCCCTCGTCACGGCCGGTTCCGGGGTCTGATAACGAGACCCCGAGGCATCTAACCCACCTGCGGAGCCCACCTTCCCCTTCTGGGATCTAGAGGGCAGCTCAAGCCAAGCCATTCGTGTATTCATGGAACCCAGGAGTCCTGGCTCCCAGCCTCCCCCCCCCTTCCTGCTCTAACCACTAGACCCCACTCTCCTCCCAGTGCTGGGGATAGAACCCAGGAGTCCTGATTCCTCCCAGCCCCCTCCCCCAGCTCTAACCCACTAGACCCCCACTCCCCTTCTGGCTCCCAGGAGTCCAGTTCTGGGTCCGTCTCACCGCTCCCTCTGTCTCCCCAACAGGCCAGTTCTACGTGATGATGACCCCCCAAGATGTCTTGCAGACGGGGACGCAACGCACCATCGCTCCCCGCACCCAACCCGTACTCCCCGTACGTAGCCCGTGAAGTTGGGGTGGGGGCCCCCAAAAGCTCCCATCCCCCTGCAACTTGCCCAGCTTCAGCTGTGGGGAGGGGTCCCCCTGGGGCTGGGAGCTGGTTGCTGGGGGGAGGGGTAGAAGATCGCTGATCGCCCAGCTCCCCTCCCTGTCCTGTCCACCTCTCTCGGCCCATGGGATCCTGCCCACTTTCCCCCTCCCCAGCTGCTGCTCTAACCACCTCCCCCCAGCCTCCGGGGTTTCCCAGCTCCTTGCTGGGTGCAGCCCTGTACCAGCACCCGCCGCCTGGGTGTGCCCAGCAGATCTTCCCCTTCTCCAAGCAGCACCTTGCCAGGAGCCGGCCGGCCACAGGCAAACCCACCTGGGCCTGGCGTCCCCCATTAGAAACCCCTGCAGAGGAGCCAGCCTGCGACCAGGGGGGTTGGGTCCCAGACCTGAGTGTATGACTGGGGGCGGGGCTCTCAGGAAGGGGGGCTTGGAAAGGAGTCTAGACGCTCAGAGAGAGACCGCTGCCCCCTGCTGGATGGAACCGACTGTGCGTGTGCATGCTGCCCCCTGCTGGATGCAACTGGGCTGTGTGTGCACATGCTTACTGTCCCTGCTGGATCTGCACGCCCTGAGTGAGTGTGAGGAGAGAGAGCGAAAGGTCAGTAGCTCAGGACGGCCTGGACTCAGCATGGGGGTTCGGTGTCAGGACAGAGATATAGATATATATATTTGCCCTCTTGTAATGCCCTCCTCTCTCTGGGTGCCACCCTAGGAAGATGGATGGGACGCGGACGCCCCGCGATGAGAGGCGGCGAGCCCAGCACAACGAAGGTGGGTGGCAGGCTGAGATCCCGCTGGTCTCGTGTCCCGTCTCCAGCCCCGTGGGCCCCGTTTCACACTACGCCCCCACTGATCCTGGGGTTTCCCTCTCCCAAACACGGCCCTTTGTGCCGTGCGCTCTCAACATGTATCTAACAAGGGGATCCAAGCCTGAACAACCACGACTGGGGTCGGCAGATGTTTTCTATTAGAACGGGGTTTTGATGGAAAATCGAGTTTTCAGCGCAACGGAACTTACAGTGAAAATTTTCTTCCTGTGGAAAATTCCGATTTTTACACCAGAAATTGTTGAGAGTCTGAAAACTGCAGTGGTTTGGCCGAAAACTGAAATATTGAATATCTAGATTCTGAAATGTAGAGCTGGTCTGAAAACCGACTTTCCATCCAGCAAAAAATGTTGAGATGTTAAAATTTTCGTCCCCGGTCCGGCCAGAAAGCCAAAACATACATGTGTTTGCTGTACAAATTTCTAAACTGCCGTTTGGGGGTCAATAGGGACCATTTTCTGTTTTTAAACATTTTTTAACATAAAAAATTTCAAAAGGAACCATTTAAACTCTTCCATTGGAAAGATTTTTTTCTACATTTTTTTTTTTTTAAGAATATTTTGTCCAAATCAGTACGATTTCACAAAACTTTTTAGAAAAAAGAACAGGAGTACTTGCGGCACCTTAGAGACTAACACATTTATTTCAGCATAAGCTTTCGTGGGCTACAGCTATGCTGAAATAAATTTGTTAGTCTCTAAGGTGCCGCAAGTACTCCTGTTCTTTTTGCGGATACAGACTAACACGGCTGCTACTTTGAAAACTTTTTTAGGTTTGTTCAGAAAGAAAGTATCCTGTCTTAGGTTGTCTTTTTTTCTACCAGTTGTACTAAAATTCCACCACATGGCCTCATGCCTGCTGGTCAGACTACATATCCCATGATGCACTGTGGTGCCTCAGGCATTTTTCTCACAGAGCTGATCTCCCTGGTGAGACTACATCTCCCATGATGCACCACGCCATGCAACTACCATTATACATCTTCTGACCAAGAGGGTAGACCGTGGTGTATTATGGGAGATGTAGTCCAGCCAGGGAGATGGGTCTGTGGGTGGTTTGGAGCAGAATGCACCCGGACTACAACTCCAGAAGGCCCTGCCGCAGCTTTTCAAAATTTGGCCAAAAACTCATTTTTTTATTTTTCATTTTCAGGCCCCCTCTCCCGTTTTCCGATCAGCTCTGGTCCTGCTGCAACCTGCCCTGTGGCTGGGCTGAGGCACCAGTTGGGGGCGCTGTGCGTTAACCATGTGTGTTTCTCTTTCACCCCCCTAGTGGAAGAGGAGGAGGCGGGACAAAATTAACAACTGGATTGTCCCAGCTATCAAAAATCATTCCTGACTGCAACACTGACAACAGCAAGACGGGCGCGGTGAGGGGCAGAGTCTGGGCTGGGAGGGTACAGCATGGGGGATGATATGGGGGGAGGGACTGGAGTGGGGGAGCTCCTGCGTTGGGGGACAGTGACACACACACACACTGACACACACACCCCCAGGAACAAACTCTGTAGGGCAGCTCCCACCAGGCCACGAGGAAGCGAGGAGATGGTGTTTTGAGTCTGCTCAAAGCAAGAGAACACACAGACCTCTGTGCCCGCCTTCCCCACGTTCCGGCTGCTTCCCGGAGGGGCAGGGGGCATGGAGCCTGTCCTTCCCCCGGTTGCAAGTCGGGCTGGAGCCCTCTAGGTAAACGCTGGAGGGGGGGCCGTGAGGAGCCCGCGGCTGCAGAAAACAACCCCGCGGGCTGCGTGTTTGAGACCCCTGTTCTAGACTGAGCACTGAGTCTCATTGGGTGGATAGAAAGATTAACCTAAATAATCTATACAGAAGCCCCCAGAACCCCATCAAATTGGGGTCCCTAATCCATGAACTATTGGAACTCATTTATAAACCTTTTTTTAAATATTACACGAATATATTGTCTCATACTATAGAAGTAGAATTTTAATCCCTATTTCCATGATGAGACATTATAGCTCAAAGATATATCTTAATTCAAACTAGCTTTAGATAGGTTTTATCTTCAAAAAGCATTTGATCAAAAAAATCCGATTTTAAATAAAAAAATCAGATTTAAAAAAAAAATTTTTTTTTTATTAAAATCATTGACTTTGCTGATACCAGGGTGGATAAATCGGCTCAGCAAATCCATCTCCCTGCCAAGGGGCCCTGGTGCATGTGAGAGACCCTACAATAACAAAACCGGTGCCTTTGGCGGCCCACTGCTTCCAAGAGACCCTACAATAACAAACCGGCAACGTGGAAACGGGGTGATCACTAGGAGACCCTACAATAACACAGTTTCCCAGCGCTCCCACAAGACGTTAGAGTGAGACACTGGGGCCTGAGAGGACCCTACAATAACAAACCAGGGTTCGCAGAGCCCCCGGCCAGACCCTGCTGCTGTGTTTTGAAGTCAGGAGGCAACAGAGTGGGGAGCAAGCAGATAAAAATCTCACTGTAGGTCGTTCCTGGAGACCCCCGGGGCTCTCTGCCTTTGCTGTTGCTCTTGGCCAGGGGATGGCGGGTCCCCTTTGGCGGGGGGCTGATGTGTATGGGGGGGACATTATGGTGGGAGGGATTTTGGGGGCGGGGGTCAGTGGGGGAGGTGTTCCAAAGATATGGGGGGTGATTGGAGGTGAGGGCGAAGTTCCATGGGGGCACAACTGGGGGGGGTTCCAGGCAGGTGGGGGGGGGGTCCTGGGAGGGGGCATTGAGGGTGGGGGCAGGCGAGTGGGAAGGATGAATTCAGTGGGGAAGCGTTCCGAGGTTATGGGGGGTAGTTCAGGGGGACATGACTGGGGGTATTCCAGGGCGATTGGGAGTGTGAGAGGGGGTGGGTGTTGGAGGGTGCTCCGGGGTCCTGGGGGGGATTTCTCTGGGACCTGGACCAGTTGCCGGTGGTGGGTTTTTTGGGGGTGATCTGAGGGATTGGGGGGCACAACTGGGGTGGTGGGTTGGGGGTTCGGTGATTTGGGGCGAGGGGTTCCAGTGCATTTTGTGCTGAAGGATTCCCCTGTCCGTCCGTGCAGAGCAAAGGGGGTATCCTGTCCAAGGCCTGCGACTACATCCGGGAGCTGCGCCAGACCAACCAGCGCATGCAAGAGACCTTCAAGGAGGCCGAGCGGCTGCAGATGGACAACGAGCTGCTACGGCAACAGGTAGCCGGGGCGACGCCCACTCCCCCCCCCCCCCCGTCTGTCCTTCCCCTTGTATCTCTTCCCCCCCTCGCTCCCCTGTCCATTCCCCACATGTACCTTTCCATGCCAAAGCGTCCCAATATGCTGTTAACACACGGATCGCTGCAGCTGCTTCTGGGGTGGGGCAGAGGGGAACAGCCGCACATACGCCATCCGGGCTGGATTGCCTCACGCTGAGATGCAGCCACCTCTGGGGCGAGGCAGCTGGGGAACCGCGGCACATAACGCCACATAAGAAGTTGTGCCACATTCAGGGAGAATGTCGAACCCAGTTGCAGCTGGAGCAGAAAGTTTTAGCGTCAGCATGATGGGAGTTTGACCAGGAAACGAGTATTAACATCTCTGATACTGAGGAGAAGTCCTGGGATGTTTAATGCCTTGAGGCCCCTAGCACGGCATTAGGGAAGCCCTGACTGCCAGGGGAGAGCCCCCAGCACGCCCCCTGCAGCCCAGCGCCCCTTGGCACCGCATTGGGGCAGCCCTGACTGCCCAGGGAGAGCGCCCCCAGCTCCGAGGTCTCACTCGTTCGTTTCCCTCTCTCCTGCACAGATCGAGGAGCTGAAGAACGAGAACGCCCTCCTCCGAGCACAGCTCCAGCAGCACGGCATCGAAACCGTGGGCGACACGCCGGGGCAGTAACCGCTTCTTCACCACCACCACCACGTCCTCCTCCTCCTCCTCCTCGTCACCGGATCTCTGCCCTTCCCCGCCTCCTTTCATCCCTTCTGCCCTCTGTCTGGTGCAGAGACCTCCCCGTGTTAACGCCGCGTGGCCAAACTCGACTTGGGGGGTGCTGGGGTGGCAGCCACACGGCCGGCCCCCGCTTTGCCTGCCCCCTCCTCTGAGCACCACCGGCCACTGTCCCCCGCCCCATCTGCCCCCTCCCCCCCCACGTAGGAAATATTAAGATTAAAGCAAACAAACTGCGTTTTTTTTATAGTAGGTTTTTAACAGAGGATAGCAGCCCTCCCCCAGCCCAGCCATGGGTTCGAATCCTCCCCCTTCCGGCTTAAAGTTGTAGCATCACAGTGGCACTTCCCCGTCTGATCCTACCGTTCAAGCCGCTGCCCGTGTCTCTCTCAGGCAGGTAGCTACATGGCTGAAGTCAGCGTTGGGGGGGGTTCTGTGGCTGCCCCCCCATTTTGGACACTCAGTGGGGTTTATTTTTCCTCTGCCGGCAGCAAACCTCTGAAAAATCACACCCCTTTGAAAATGTAGCAACTCAGGGGGCAGGAATGGGGCCATCCCAGATCACTAGCCCAGTTCGGCAAGTTCTAGCCAGCCGATGTGGCTCTGATTCCATCGAATCCCCTTGCGTCTCACCAGCTGGGCAATTCAGTTATAACCCATGTGGCCACCGGACCTTCCAAAGGCGGCTAGCGAGTTGGTAGCTCTTATTTTATTTTTTTCCCTGACTGTCAAATCGCAGCTACCTTTTCCAAGAGGTCCGATTTCCAGGGGGGGCTTTCCGAAAACCCTCTCATGGCATCTCCTGTCAGGCAGCCGGAAAAAGTAGAGACACCCAACATCGCTAGCCAGTTCTCTTCCTAAAACCGTGGCTGTCCCGTGTGTCCGCTCGTCTGATCTGTTCTTCATCCCTCTTTCTCTTGTAATTATGTTTTGAACAGAGGGAAGTCGGAGTGAACCGCTAACAGTTTCCCTCTTTTATTTTTTTTTGTAATTAATCTGTATTTTATTTTTTAGTTCCAAATGCATTTGTATAGAGGTACGTCGTCTGTATCATAACTTGAGCCCGGAAAGTTTAATATTTACCAAGGTCGACTAAATGCTTGTTTTCTGTGGAGGGTTTTTTGCAAATATATACCTATATATAATTTTTTTTTAAAAAAAAAAACAACAATTCAGTGGTCGATCTCACAATATTTGGGTCAGAATCAGGAGATCTCTTCAGTTCCCTTTTCGTACGATCTTCAATTTGGCTTTATTTCTCTTCTCCAAGCACGATCTTTTTTTTGGCTTTTTGGTTATTTTTTTTTTTTTTTTTAATAAGCATGGCTCTAAAAAAAAACAAATACGCAAAAACCAACAAAAAAAATTGATAATAGCGAGCTTTTAGCTTTGGGGTTTTTTTATATACCGGCAAAAAAAATAAATAAATAAATAAAAGAAGATAAGCAAGACTTTCAGATGGAGTTGGAAATATTGGGTATCCTTTTTGTCCTGGTCCCCGCGGAACGCAAGAATGAATGAATCAAGGAAAGAAAAAAAGGCGAATCAGATTTAAGGAAAAGAAAAGGAAAAAGAAGTGGATTGAGTTGAATTGCAGAGTTTGAATGCTGGAAAGTAGGAAATTAATTCTGTTTATATATAAAAGAGGAAAAAAACTGCACAGACATAATATTGTATCAGGTGATTTCCTTGTGGTTTTACGGTGTGGGGAGGCGACGGGATGGGGGTTGAGTTGGGTGGACCCAGTTCTGAGAGGGGTGGGGGCAGGTGTGCAGAAGGATGGTGGGGGGTGTCGGTGGAGGTGTATGGAGGGGGGACAGTGGGCGGGCAGGCGGAAGGATGGAGGGGTTGGGGTGTGTGCCCACGGCTGGAGAAAATGGCTCTCAGATCTGGGTGCGCACCACTGTCCCCTCCTGGGAGGAATCGGACCTGCCTCTGTTGAGGGTCGTCGGGGGTTTGTGTGTTGCCGCCGGCTGTGCGGCGTGTTAAGGCTCAAGAAGTGCACGCGGTGTGTGTGTAGGGGGACAGACTGCTGCCCCCTGCTGGAGGGTGTGAGACTTGGCGCTGGGTCTGTCTCACTGCCCCCCTTGCTGGGTGTAGTGCCTCGGGTGCATGCAGGACCCCTGCGGGATTGTCCCTGCCCTGCTGCACCTCCCCCGCCTCGTCAAGTTCTCTCTAGGAGACATGTTGGGACAAGCAGAGAGAACCTCTAAGATCCCCCTGGTGCATCCCCCCCTCTGTGCTACCTGGGGAAGGGGGGTCCCCCAGATCTCACCCCCGTCCCCTTCTGATCCAGAGCTGTGCGGAGTTCATCCAACACACACCCATTCAGCCCCCACTTCTCCCTCACTAAGATTTTCTCCCTCCGCAGTGCGCTGGCTCGGGGCTGTTGGCAGAGCTTGCGGGTTTCCTTTCAGAGCTGCAGCTTCTGGCCCCGCTCCCTTAGCTCGGAGATCGGCGCCAGCCGGTCCCGTCACAAGGGTGAGGCAGAGAGAGGCCCCAGCGATGCCCGCCTGGAAATGCGCTTTCCATCCCGAGACCGTGGTTTAGATTTTGAACATTTTTCCCATCTGGAATTGGGACCAAAAAAGTCAAAATCTGAAATTTTCACGAGCGGAAATGGGAAGACGCTTCCGAGCGGGTCCGATGGGGACATCTTGGCTTCGGTCGTTTGGACGCGTTTTGTTTCTAGTTTGACGGAAACAATTATTTTTACTGTCAGTTACTTCAAAATTGTGAAACAAAGTGTCATTTGACCCGAGGAACGGAACGTCTTTGGTTTTAGAAAACGCCATGCCGACAACTTTGCAACTTCTCTTTAACCGAGAAATTCATCTAAACCGATTCTTTCCCGCAAACACTTTTGGTTTCAACAAACTGGCATTTTCTGACCCAAGAAACCCAATTTCGGTTCAAAAAAATAAATAAACCCCCAGATCTACGGCGGGTTACGTCCACCTAGTGCTGGGAGAGTCAATCGGCGGATTGCGGGCCAAACCTGGATCGCCAGGCGCTTTTGAACAGATCCCGAAATCTTTGTATTTACTTATTGTGATTAATTTTTTATTGTTGTCTCTGGAGTCTGGGCCTTGACACACAACAATTGAGTACCCCGATCCAGGAGGTGGCACGGCAAAGATTGGAGGAGCCATTCAGTTACTTAGGCACCCCTTCCACCCCTGCCCCTGCATGGATCTTGGATATTTCATTCTCCATCCTGTTCAGGGATCTCTCTCCCGCTGGCGTGCCCCAGGAATCATGGAGGAGGTGTCCTGCCTGGGTTGCTGGTTTGCAATGGGGGGCATGTGGGGTCTCTAAAGCGATGGGGTTGTTTGTGGAGCTGGGAACCTCTGTTCCACAATGCAAGCCGGGCTACCCTGCAGGGCTTGGAGGCCTGGGAACGAGCCACGGATCCTATTGGTTGGCTGTAAAGCCGGAGTAAGCTCCGTGGAGTTACTCTGGATTAACACTGCAGTGTAGGTGAGGGGTGAGGAGACGACTTTGGATTTATGCTGGGGGGTGACTGCAGAGGAACTTGTTGGTGGCATTAGTCCACCTTCTGCCCGGGGCGACTGAGGTGGAGGTGACCCTGGATTGACACCAGGGGTGACTGGAGTAACACCATTGGCCTAGAAGGAGGGTGACTCTGGATTTACTCAAGGGTGGAACTCAGCTGGCGTTGCGGGGATGTGCAGAGGTGGATCAGCCGCTGCGTTAACTCAATCAGCAGAGCCAGGACAGCAGCAGATAAACTTCGCTTTGTTTCCACTGTAGCGCCTGGAGCCGGGCGGGGGCTGGAGATCTGTTCCCCCGGAAATTCCCTGACTCGTATGTGTGTTTGCACCCCAAGTAGGAACGACACATCCCGGGGCCTGTTTCCATTCCAACGAGTCGGCGTTTTCTGACGGAGGAGCATTCAGGCCAAAAACCTTCAATCACTTCTCATTTAAAACAAAAAACAACTTTCAGAAAGGAAGGGCCCGGTCCCCAGCTGCTGTCAAGCGGCCGCAGCTCCCCTGGAGTGAATTTCTTTCTCAGGAGTATGACTAGAAGGTGAAAAATGGTTGTGAAACACGTTTTGTGCGTACAAGTTAAAGAAGTGAAATCCAGTGTGTGGCAACTCCCCCTAGTTAGCTGGGTGCACCCAGTGTTTCTGATCTGGGAGTAGAGCAGGAGTAACCGGGGGAGCCGAGTGGACCAGCTCCCCTTTTGCTAACCCGGGTGTAAGTCAGGAGTCGTTCACTGAAATAATGCACTTACTCAGCGTCGGTTTTGACAAGGGAGCGCGGGGGAAATCAAACTGATTTCTCTTCACATTGTTTGAAGGATGCCTTTGGGGTTTTAAAAAGGCTTTTTTTGTTTTTAAAAACATGTTTGTTTTGTTTTTCCCTCGTTATTTATTTCATGGTTTTGTTCATTTGCCTTTTTTCTAATAGGCGGAGGGGGAGAGTATTTAAAATGTCAATAAAACAAAAATGGAAACGTCTGAAAGCTTCTTCCTTTGTATCTATCCAGCTGCTGTCTGTCTGTCCCAAGCAGCCAATCTGTGTCACTCATCCAGCTCTCCTGATTCTCGATCCTCCAGCCATCCATCAGCTCCTCCTTTATCGGCAGAGCCCCCATATTCTGCAGCAACGTGGCACCAAATCCTAACGTGCTGCGTCTCCGTGAAGTAGCCTTTGTTTCCCTCCCTCTTGCTTCCAAATACACGCCCCCTGTGACTCCTAGTTCACACCTCTCCGAGGTGCTGTTTCAGGCTCTCTGCAAACTCAGTCATGGTATTGGTTACTCTCAGCTCACCTTTATGACGTTTTTCCCACCATGCCGCCTAGCATCTTGATTATTTTTTTCCCCACTGGAAGCTGAGGTGGTGGAATGCGATTCTCTGGAATATCTCCTCAAGATTCACCTCTGATTGCGGATCCCAGAGGGAATGAACAGAGCAGGGGATCATCAAGTGATCCAGCCCCTGAGCCAGCCTGTTCATAACCGGCTCAAGCTTCCTCTGCAAGGTAGTTAGGTTGCTTGCCCCACGCCTTGGCAGGGGAGATTGGTCCACAAACTGCCTCCGGTCTCCTTTCTAGGCTCAATTGAGTCCAGGCCAGATTGTTCTTGTGCTGACACCATCCTTTTGCTGCCATAGCCCTTCTCCCCCGGTGTCCACTCCCCGCTGTATTTCTAGAGCACAGGTGCCTTCTCAGCATTTTGCTAGGCGAATCAAGCCCAGCTCCGCTCGTAAGATCAGCTCGCCTTTCCCCTGCTCATCCTCGGAACTCTTCTCTGCGCCAGTTCCGCTACAAACCCCTCTTCCCAGAAGGCAGGTCCCCAGCAGTGGGCGCAGTCTGCTTGGGAGCAAACCCCCGTTATCTGCTGGGCATTGGGTCACCCGGCGCGCCCCTGAGCTACGGATTTCACATTCGACGACCAGGCCGTTTGCATGACATGACGGTTGAAGGTTTAAAGGGGTGACACTGGGCTGTGCTTGCAGCTCTTATCAAGCTCCCCTAACCATGCCCCACCCCCCTTTGCAGAAGCTAGTGGTGTGGTCTCTGGAATTTGCTCTCACTTAAAATAAGAGCAGGGAAAGCGCGAGTGCCTGTTGGACGAAGAGCTCAGCAGAAGGGTGAGCAATGCAGAGGTGTGTCTGCAGAGGTGTGAAGCAGGAGCTTGGAGCCAATGCAGAGGTGTGTCTGCAGAGGTGTGAAGCAGGAGCTCGGAGCGCTGTGAGCAGCCCTCAACCGTGGCCACTGCAGCGATGTCGGCCTGAGTCTGCTGAGAGCCTGAGACAGTTGGGAGAGGTGTGAACTGCCCCTTTCATTTCAGCCAGGGGCCAGCAGGCGCCCAGGGTGGATGATCGAAATGGTGACGTTGTCAACTGATTGACCTCTTCTGACATGATGGGAGTGACTGCTCCTTTTGGAGCCACGAATGGATGGCGTGCGGGGGCCCCACCATTCACACACACACATCCCGAAATCGGGGAGCCCAGCCCGGGGAGCTACACAAGAGTATTTTATGCACAAATTACGGTGGGTGGAGTTGTGTGGGGTGGAGTTTGTTTTCTGGGTGGAGCTTGGAGGATCCCTACCCTTGTCCCTCCCAATCTGATCCCTGGCTATGTGCGAACTTCCACATGGGAAAAGCTCGGTGCAGAAAAGGCCCAGCTGCTTTGAACCCACGTTGGTCCTGCTAATCAAACCCCAGGCCGCGGCCCGGCTTTAACTCAACAGGTGAAGCACAGGCTAACGTCTGCATCAGCTTTCCGGGGGGGGCGGAAATGGAGGTTTTTTTTCCTAGTCGAGACAAGCCGGCTGTGTACTGCCTGCAGATGGCAGTTCCGGCACATCCGGGCCCTGGTCCCAGCCGGGGCAGGGCCTGTCTCTCGCTGCGTGTCTGGGCAGCGCCTGGCACAACGAGGCCCTGGTGTCTGCCTAGGTCAAGCAGTGCCACATGATTATAACTTCTTAATAACAATGTTCTATTAAGGGTAACATTCACTCCAAAGCCCAAAACGTCCGACTGTCAAATGTCCAGTTCACAAGCTGGTACTTGAAATAGATTTTCATGTGTCATTTTTTGCCACTGCCACTTTTTTAACAAAGGGCCACTAACAACTCTGACTTATTTGTGTCCAGTAAAGAATCAGTTTTCACTTCTGCTTTTCCCCTGGCCAGGCCCTGATTGCAGCTGGTTTCTGAGCATAACACGGCCCCAATTCCAGCTGGGGCGAGGGACTGTCTGGGGGCAGCGTCCGGCACGACGGGGCCCCGATCTCACCTGAGACAGGGACTGTCTCTCGCTGTGTGTCTGGGCAGCGCCCGGCACAACAGGGCCCTGATCCCAGCCGGGGCAGCATCCGGCACGACGGGACCCCGATCTCAGCTGGGACAGGGACTGTCTCTCGCTGTGTGTCTGGGCATCGCCCGGCACGACGGGACCCCGATCTCAGCTGGGACAGGGACTGTCTCTCGCTGTGTGTCTGGGCAGCGCCCGGCACAACAGGGCCCTGATCCCAGCCGGGGCGCTACCTTCATATAAATATTTATTCATAATCTTCCCACTCTCTGTTGCTCTTCTTGCTCTTACCTACCATCCCTCCACCTCACTCCCTGCTCGCCCACCCGGCTCTCCCACCGGTCCCAGAGTGCGTGGTGCCTTCGGGGCGTTTGATTGAGGTTCCCACGCTCTGGCTTCTGAGCATTCTGGGAGAAGTGAACCTGTAACGATGCTGGCTTTGGTGGGACCCAGCAGAGAGTGTCAATTCAGGACAAATTGCTTAAACAGGGCAGTTACAGCCCAAGGCTGGGGTTTTTCCACCTCTAAGGCAAACCAAACCAGCCAGACAGAGAAGACTTCGGTCTCACGCCACTGGCTAACCACAAGTCACACAAGCAATTCCCTCAGACACTCCAGTTTCCCAGTATCAACACCAGTGCCACTCGTTATGGGGACAAATGGTTATGAAAACTAATACCCCAGTAAAAGAAAAAAGGTTCTCCTGATCCCAAAGAACCAAGCCCCAGACCCAGGTCAATATACAAATCAGATCTTACCCACAAATCACGCTGTTGCCAATCCTTTAGAATCTAAAGGTTTATTCATAAAAGGAAAAAGATCTAGATGAGAGTGGAAAGTGGTTAAACGGAATCAATTACATACAGAAATGGCAAAGTTCTTGGTTTAGGCTTGTAGCAGGGGTGGGATAAAGTCTCCGGAGTACGTCCCCAGCTGGGATGGGTCATCAGTCCTTTGCTCAGAGCTTCCCTTTGTAGCAAAGTCCCTCCCGAGGTCAGAA
Organism: Chrysemys picta bellii; assembly: GCF_011386835.1. NCBI lineage: Eukaryota > Metazoa > Chordata > Testudines > Emydidae > Chrysemys > Chrysemys picta. The sequence continues at coordinate 5,344,508 of NC_088810.1, read as the reverse complement.
GCAGGATTGAAGACAAGATGGAGGAGCTGCAGCAGTGTTTTATAATCTCTTGCCATGTGGCCTCTCTTTCTTTGTCCCAAAGACCAGCTGTCCAGCACATGCACGAAAAAACGGCAGCGTTCTGGCCCTAGGCAGGTTCCTGCCTTGCTGAGTCACAAGGCGTATCTGCTTCTCTCAATGGGTCAGTTGTGTAGCCAATGGTCCTTAATGGGCCATCAAGCAGGCTAGGCGGAGCGGACGCCAACTTGTCTGGGGTGTCACCCAGCAGCATAGCATAAATTTGAAATACAGACAGTACAGAGCCAATATTCATAACTTCAACTACAAAAAAGACACACATGTACAGACAGCAGCATCATACCCAGCAAACCAGAACCTTCCCATAGACCCCTCACACGACAACCTTTGTACACTATTTGCTGCAAATATATAACAGTGATCTATACGGTTACAGATTCTTAATAATGGCACAGAGCCAAAGGAGGTAACGAGCCAGCCTTGGAATTAGGGACAGAGCCACTCCCATCACCCAGGAATTGCCATGCTCAGGCTCTTGCTCTAACCACTAGACCCCACTCTCTTCCCAGAGCCGGTGAGAGAACCCAGGAGTCCTAGCTCCCAGCCCCCCCTGCTCTAACCACTAGACCCCACTCCCCTCCCAGAGCCAGGGATAGAACCCAGGAGTCTGGCTCTCACCCACCCCTGCTCTAACCACTAGACCCCACTCCCCTCCCAGAGCCAGGGAGAGAACCCAGGAATCCTAGCTCCCAGCTCCCCCTGCTCTAACCACTAGACTCCACTCCCCTCCCAGAGCCGGTGAGAGAACCCAGGAGTCCTGGCTCCCAGCCCCCCTGCTCTAACCACTAGACCTCACTCCCCTCCCAGAGCCAGGGAGAGAACCCAGGAGTCCTAGCTCCCAGCCCCCCCTGCTCTAACCACTAGACCCCACTCCCCTCCCAGAGCCAGGGAGAGAACCCAGGAGTCCCAGCCCGAGTCGGGTGCATCACAGCTCCATTCCACCCCCACCCCTAATCACTCTGTACTTGGACACATAAACATCCACACACACACACACACGCCCTCAGCATCTCCGTTGCTGTTGGGTAGTGAAGTGTCCTTGAGGTGTTTTGACAGCACCAGAGCAGAGACCCCCTGGGGGAGGGAACTGGGGGGGAGGGCAGCAGCTCTGGCAGGCAGCTTGGCCAGCCTGGCTGTCGCCCGGAGCCGGCGCCACTTGTGATGGGCCCTGGGCTGTCCCCGGAGCTGGTGTCGCAAGCCCCAGCCGCTGTTTGCGGAGTTTGCGCCTGGCCTTCGGGGACAGAAAAACCCCGCACGACCTGAGTCTGCCCACCCCCCGAGCCTGCCTGTCCCCTGCCCCAGGGCTGGATCAGAGCCCCCCAGAGGGGACAGGCCCCGTGTCCCGCCCGCCTGAGCCAGCCTGTCCCTGCCCTCGGCCAGATCAGAGCCCCCCAGAGGGGACAGGCCCCGTGTCCCAGCCCCCTGAGCCAGCCTGTCCCCTGCCCTGGGGCCGGATCAGAGCCCCCCAGAGGGGACAGGCCCCGTGTCCCGCCCGCCTGAGCCAGCCTGTCCCCTGCCCTGGGGCTGGATCAGAGCCCCCCAGAGAGGACAGGCCCCGTGTCCCTCTCCTGCCCCGCGAGCCAGCCTGTCCCTGCCCTTGACTGGATCAGAGCCCCCCAGAGGGGACAGACCCCATGTCCCATTTCCCTGAGCCGGCCTGTCCCCTGCCCTTGGCTGGATCAGAGCCCCCCAGAGGGGACAGACCCCATGTCCCAGCCCCCTGAGCCGGCCTGTCCCCTGCCCTGGGGCCGGATCAGAGCCCCCCAGAGGGGACAGGCCCCATGTCCCTCTCCCGCCCCCCCTGAGCCAGCCAGTCCCCTGCCCTCGGCCGGATCAGAGCCCTGCAGAGAGGACAGGCTCCATATCCCAATCCTATCCCCCTGAGCCGGCCTGTCCCCTGCCCTGGGGCCAGATCAGAGCCCCCCAGAGGGGACAGGCCCCGTGTCCCACCCCTCTGAGCCGGCCTGTCCCCTGCCCTGGGGCTGGATCAGAGCCCCCAAGAGAGGACAGGCCCCGTGTCCTGCCCCCCTGAGCCGGCCTGTCCCTGCCCTTGGCCAGATCAGAGCCCCGCAGAGGGGACAGGCCCCATATCCCTCTCCCGCCCCCTGAACCAGCCAGTCCCCTGCCCTGGGGCTGGATCAGAGCCCCCCAGAGGAGACAGGCCCCATGTCCTCTCCTGCCCCCCGAGCCAGCCCATCCCCTCCCTGGGGCCGGATCAGAGCCCCCCAGAGGGGACAGGCCCCGTGTCCCATTTCCTGCCCCCATCTGTTGTGCATTGTGCTGGTTGCTCTGTTGTCCTCGCCCCTTCCTCGTGCACTGGGGCTGCCAAGGCCGCTGGCCCAGGCGGGGCGCGTGGAAGGGAAGGTGTGTCAGCTGGCGCCTTCGGGTCTGCCACGGGGCGCCGGAGCGGAGCCGAGCTTGGCGAGGGCTGGGCCATGTCCGGGCAGCCAGCGGGCAAGGAGCTGACCTCGAGGAGAGACAGCAAACAGACTGTGTGATAGGACTCTGAGCAAACAGCCCTCTGGAGCCAGTCGCTGCCCCGTGATGCCAGAGCATCGTAACGGTGCTTCGCTGCGTCTGGGCAGCACCTGGCACGATGGGGCCCTGATCTCAGCTGGGGCAGGGCCTGTCTCTCGCCACGTCTGGGCAGCGCCTGGCACAACGGGGCCCTGATCCCAGCTGGGGCAGGGCCTGTCTCTCGCCGCCTCTGGGCAGCACCCGGCACAACGGGACCCTGATCCCAGCTGGGGTTGGGACTGGCTCTCGCCGTGTCTGGGCAGCGCCTGGCACAACGGGGCCCTGATCCCAGCTGGGGCAGGGCCTGGCTCTTGCCGTGTCTGGGCAGCGCCTGGCACAACGGGGCCCTGATCCCAGCTGGGGCAGGGCCTGTCTCTCGCCACGTCTGGGCAGTGCCTGGCACAACGGGGCCCTGATCCCAGCTGGGGCAGGGCCTGTCTCTCGCCGTGTCTGGGCAGCGCCTGGCATGACAGGGCCCTGATCCCCTGATTTTATCGTGGCACCTAGAGGGTGGCGCAGAGGCTAAGGAGTAACCTCGTGTCTGAAAGACCCCGGTTCAGGTCCCTCTGGCCTGGCTGCGTTGATCGAATTCAGTATGAGTTCGGTGCTGAAAGCCCTTTGCAGCTCTGTGCCGGTATAAACAGGAGCTAACAGCCCCTTCTGGGGTATTGGGAGGTGCCCAGAGTCTATGGGGTGGGGGGGTTAGACAGCAGTGCTGGGGGGGTGAGAGGCCTGGGACCTTCCAAACCGTTTGTCTGTTGCCCTGTGGGGGAAAAATGGCAAAAAGCGAGGGCTGGCCTACAAGCCACTCGGTCTCTCCTGCCTGCCCAGCCAACGAGGGTGCCGCTGAAATCCCACCGAAAACTGCCCCTGGGGGCAATAAATCCAAAGCAATGCAACGGCAAACCGTCCACCAGACTGTCCAGCCTCGTCGGCGCCGGTGTAAAGCCGCATTTGGGCTTTTCTACCCATGTCACTGCCTGAGTCCCTGGGCGAGCCCCAGCACAGCGCTGTTGTACTGAACTAAGCCACCACCGGGGAACCATCGCTCCTGACAGCCGGAAAAACTTGCATTTAGTTCTGTGAATATGTTAACTCACCTGCAGGTTAATTACTAGTCTAGTCAATTAATAGCTCAGTTAGTAATTACTATTTGAATTAACCCAAACTGTTTTACATACCAGTCAATTAATAGAGAGGTTAATAATGTATTACTATCTTACTCAAAATATTAGCTGGGAAACAAATATAGTCAATAGGTTAGCTAATAAATAGATTGCTATCAAGGTGATAAATATATTAGCAATTAATAGAGTAGTTATATTTTAATATGTTTATTTTATTATTTATTTTATTTAATGTGCCAGCTGGCTAATTAATCCAGTAGGTGATTAATAGAGTCATTGATTAATATTTTGTTTAATTAGTTGTTTAATAAATACACTAGCCAATTAATAGACAGAAGTTAACCAGTCTTGTTTAATGTTAGCTAATTAATAGACTAACCAATATGTATTATTAATCAATTGATTATCTTAATCAAAATAGTATACGATTAATTCATATAATACAGAATACACTAGTGAGTTTATTAGAATTCAAGTTAATATAATAGCAAGTTAATTAGCATATGTTAATTAATACATAAGATAATTAATACACTAGGCAACTGATTACTATATTGGCCAATTATTATTTCTTTGTTAATTTAATGATTTCTTTTGAGAGTACTAGAAACAAATTATTGAAATCATTTCATAAATTAAATTTAAAAAGACACTTTCTGGAATCAGTAAAAATTCTCACTTTTTAAAATGAATGTTTATTTGTTATGAAAATCACTAGAAAAATATCTATTTAAGTGTTTTAATAAATTCAATTTTAAAAATGCCTACTTAGTAATAAAAGTTGCAAAATGAAACTGCTTCCTAAAGAAAATTCAAATGCTTGTCAGGTCTGTTTATTAACTACTTTAATAATTAATATTGCATGTTCTAGAAATTCGTATTTATTATTTCTATTAAGTAATACTGATTATTTTTCAATTGCATTTTTCTAGTATTTTCAAATCATGTCAAATTTCACTGCCTATAGATTAAAATGATCTCCTGGGTTTAATCAATTGACATGCACTGCTTAGTTAGCGATTAAACTATTGAAATAAGGTAAGACGTTACATTTCACATCATTTTTTTCAAAAATATTCAAAGCATTTCCTTTTCTCAGGCCAATAAAAATAACCATGTTTAACTAATTAATGAAACAAACAACTGAAAGACTAAGAAATTAAATGAAAACTTCCATTCCCAAAGACAATAAAATAAATAAACCTCTTCATCGAATGTGATTACTTTAGGCATAAGAACCCTGGAATCAAAAAACTGAAAACACTTTGCTACATTGCATTTTAAAAAGTCCAAGGAAAAAGGTACAGTATGCTTATTAACTGAATTACAAGAAACAAACAAAATAATTTAATACATTTACATTTAAATAAACTATTTAAATAATGTTATAGTTTTTGGAAACAAGAAGTCATTTTATACAGGGAGCAAAATTTCTCTTTCGTTTGATTGATCCATTAATTGTTTTGGTCAGTTACTAGAAGCGAATGATTGAAATAACTGAATCAATCAACGTTTGAATGTTGTGTCTGATATTGCTAATATCCTCGGTGCCTTTTGTTTAAGGACGCTGTGGCTGTAACTTTGTTAACTCAGTGAATTTTCTTTTTAAAAGTGATTACTAAAAATACAATTAAAATCCTCCGAGTTTAGAGGACAACATTTCTTTTTTCTTTTTTTAAATTGGGCTTTTGCAGAAACGTCTCGTTTAATCAATAAATCTTCAGGCTTCGCGGAACTGAGGTCATCGAAAGGAAAGTCCCCCCCACTGGAAATTGTTTGTTCACAAGAACCGGACAGAATGACAAGAGTTGCTCTTAGCAGTCGCGGTGACACACGCGTTTACCAAAGAACAATCAACACATTTGCTTTGCACTTTGGCCCCAATCCTGCAAACACGGCCACGCTAATAATCTAAGCCAGTGGTTCTCAGCCAGGGGTACATGTACCCTGGGGGTACGCAGAGATCTTCCAGGGGGTACATCAACTCATCCAGATATTTGCCTGGTTTTACAACAGGCTACAGAAAAAGCACTAGCAAAGTCAGTACAAACTAAAATGTCATACAGGCAATGACTTGTTTATACTGCTCTATATACTACACACTGAAATGTAAGTATAATATTCATATCCCAATTGATTTCTTTTATAATTATATGGTAAAAATGAGAACGTCAGCAATTTCTCAGTACTAATGCGCTGTGACCCTTTTGTATTCTTATGTCTGATTTTGTAAGCAAGTCGTTTTTAAATGAGGGAGCATAAACGCTGCCAGATTAAGTGCAAGAATGTAATAAGAAAAGCCAAAAAGGAGTTTGAAGAACGGCTAGCCAAAAACTCCAAAGGTAATAACAAAATGTTTTTTAAGTACATCAGAAGCAGGAAGCCTGCTAAACAACCAGTGGGGCCCCTTGATGATGGAGATACAAAAGAAGCGCTTAAAGACCATAAAGTCATTGCGGAGAAACTAAATGGATTCTTTGCTTCAGTCTTCACGGCTGAGGATGTTAGGGAGATTCCCAAACCTGAGCTGGCTTTTGTAGGTGACAAATCTGAGGAACTGTCACGGATTGAAGTGTCACTAGAGGAGGATTTGGAATTAATTGATAAACTTAACAGTAACAAGTCACCGGGACCAGATGGCATTCACCCAAGAGTTCTGAAAGAACTCAAATGTGAAGTTGCGGAACTGTTAACTAAGGTTTGTAACCTGTCCTTTAAATCGGCTTCTGTACCCAATGACTGGAAGACAGCTAATGTAACGCCAATATTTAAAAAGGGCTCTAGAGGTGATCCTGGCAATTACAGACTGGTAAGTCTAACCTCGGTACCGGGCAGATTAGTCAAAACAATAGTTAAGAATAAAATTGTCAGACACATAGAAAAACATAAACTGTTGAGCAAGAGTCAACATGGTTTCTGTAAAGGGAAATTGTATCTTACTAATCTATTAGAGTTCTTTGAAGGGGTCAACAAACATGTGGACAAGGCGGATCCAGTGGACATAGTGTACTTAGATTTCCAGGAAGCCTTTGACAAGGTCCCTCACCAAAGGCTCTTAAGTAAAGTAAGTTGTCATGGGATAAGAGGGAAGGTCCTTTCCTGGATTGAGAACTGGTTAAAAGACAGGGAACAAAGGGTAGGAATTAATGGTAAATTCTCAGAATGGAGAGGGGTAACTAGTGGTGTTCCCCAAGGGTCAGTGCTCGGACCAATCCTATTCAACTTATTTATAAATGATCTGGAGAAAGGGGTAAACAGTGAGGTGGCAAAGTTTGCAGATGATACTAAACTGCTCAAGATAGTTAAGACCAAAGCAGACTGTGATGAACTTCAAAAAGATCTCACAAAACTAAGTCATTGGGCAACAAAATGGCAAATGAAATTTAATGTGGATAAATGTAAAGTAATGCACATTGGAAAAAATAACCCCAACTATACATACACTAAGATGGGGGCTAATTTAGCTACAACAAGTCAGGAAAAAGATCTTGGAGTCATCGTGGATAGTTCTCTGAAGATGTCCGCGCAGTGTGCAGAAGCGGTCAAAAAAGCAAACAGGATGTTAGGGATCATTAAAAAGGGGATAGAGAATAAGACTGAGAATATCTTATTGGCCTTTTATAAATCGATGGCACGCCCTTATCTCAAATACTGCGAACAGATGTGGATAAGGAAAAGTTATTTACTTATTCCCATAATACAAGAACTAGGGGTCATCAAATGAAATTAATAGGCAGCAGGTTTAAAACAAATACAAGGAAGTTCTTCTTCACGCAGCACACAGTCAACTTGTGGAACTCCTTGCCTGAGGAGGTTGTGAAGGCTAGGACTATAACAGCATTTAAAAGAGAACCGGATAAATTCATGGTGGTTAAGTCCATTAATGGCTATTAGCCAGGACGGGTAAGGAATGGTGTCCCTAGCCTCTGTTTGTCAGAGGATGGAGATGGACGGCAGGAGAGAGATCACTTGATCATTGCCTGTTAGGTTCACTCCCTCTGGGGCACCTGGGATTGGCCACTGTCGGTAGACAGGATACTGGGCTAGATGGACCTTTGGTCTGACCCAGTACGGCTGTTCTTATGTTCTTATGTTCTTATGGGGGGAAACTTGGGGGTAGGCAAGACAAAGCCGACTCCTGAAAGGGGGACAATTGTCTGGAAAGGCTGAGAGCCGCTGGTCTGAACGATTCTGTGCAGCTCCGCAGAACTATGGCTGCTTCACACCAGCTGGGAATCGGGCTGGGCCCCGGGAGCTGTGGATGATTGACGCCAGTTGGGATCTGGCCCCTAAGTATTTCCAAAGTCAGAGTGTAAGACAGAGCAGAGTGACTCAAGTTAGGTACAACATGACACCCGCCCCCAAATGAAATCCTTTCGCCCTGCTATATACGGTCTCACCCTTTTTTATGGCTGCATTTTGCGGGGGGTGGGGGTGGGGGGTGTGCCTCTGAATGTCAGTGGCAAGTGGCAGCATGTCAGAGAAACTCTCCTGTGGAAATCACTAGTGACATCACTAGTTTGATAATTGAGACTGAGTGAAGATTCCCCATTTAGCACTTGCCTGGAATCAAAATACCCCACTTTGAAGAACTGTAACCCCAATCTTGCCCGTTTAAAATGGGTCTAACCCGATGCTTTTTTCATCCAACGTGCCATTAACCTGCGGAACTCCTTGCCACATGATAGCCACTCAGGCCAATGTCTTAGCAGCATTGAAAACAATAAGGCGTGGCTGCTCATCTAGCTAATATGAATCCCCATTTAGAATTACCAGGGTGAAATCGATCAAGGTGAGTTTGGGAAGAGAGAGAAACCAGGTTAGACGGGCCCCAGGGGTATGTGCCTAGCTCATCCCAGTTATGTTCAAATTCTGGGATGATGGGTGATTAGGATCGATCGACTGGTGCCCATTCGTCATGAGTGCTGTGATGGAAAACAGAATAAAGAGTTCATTTTTCCCCTTTGAAATGCTGTGACCTAATTAGTGGGCCGGCTCAATCCCTCATTTGATGCCTGGATCATCTTGTGGCTGGGAGAAAAGTTGCTAAACTTGAGAAATTTACAAGAAAAGCTGAGTTCATTCCTGTCCCAGCCTCTCTCCGATCTCCGCGGTGTTGTGGGGACAGACACCCCAACCATGAAACTTACTGTAAATGTTTGGAAATCTCATTGGGACAAACGCCAGGAGGGATTCAAGTCAAAGGCCTGCGAGAATTAACGTCACACGGCTGATCGACACCAGCTGGGATCTGGCCCCATGGACTCCAGTGGTGTCATGGCCCATGACACCGGCTGGGGAGCCGGCCAATGGTTCGTTGGAATTTTTAGCCCAGCTGCGATAACCTTATTGACTGGGTGTTTACGGTTTCCCTCTCCTCACCTGTCCTTTCTTGGCACGCGGGGGATTGGCTGTTTCGGGACCGGGGTGGGGATGGCTGGGCTATAAACACAGCTCTGGTTCAGGGACCGAAGTCAGTGACCAGCTCAGCCCTTCGGAGATACACCAGGGGAGCGGGGAAAAGGAGACTGAAAAATACAAGGCAGAGAAACATCATGATGAAGCTTCAAGTCGTCTGCATGATTCTCATCCTCGTCATCACTGCTAAAAACTCCTGCTGCTTCCAGGGCCAGGTAAACGCTTCCCAGACTTTTTCTTTTTTTTTTTTTTGTATGATGGTTGTACCGAGACGTCCCAGCTGGGATCAGGGCCCTGTTGTGCCGGGTGCTGCCCAGACACAGCGGGAGACAGTCTCTGCCCCAGCTGAGATCAGGGCCCCGTTGTGCCAGGCAGGATTATCAGCCCCTTTTTCCAGGCATGGGGAAACCGAGGCACAGAGCCACAAGGTAACTGGCTCAAGGTCCCATGGGCTCTTGGCTACAGAGCTGGGAACAGAACCAAGGCATCTGGACTCCCAGCTCGGGGCGTTACCCAGCACTGACTTTCTTTAGGATTAATCTCTCTCTCTCTCTCTCTCACACACACACCCATGCACGTTATTCCAGTCCCTGGACCTGTGCCCAGGGTCTGGAATCGCAGACAGGTTTGTGGAAGGGGGAAACGGCCATTTCTTTTGCACCACAAATAGTTCAGATTGATTTTTTTAACCCAAATCACCTGTTTTCACAATATGAATGTCTTTTTTCTGGAATAAACTCAATGTTCTTAGCGGGGTAAAGACTGGTGAGCTATACAAGGGGAACAAAATGTGACTAGGAATATTTTCCCACTGTCTATTGAAGGAAAACTTTTTAAAAAAACTGATTTGCTACTTTTTGCCAGCCTTTCCGATAGGTTTATGTTCTGAATCTGTGGCATTAAATTGCATATACCACAATGCAACGTACATGTCCTGAGTTGCAGAAATATGTGTAGCAAATTAGAGGAAGAACTGAGGATTGAATCCTGGAGTCCTGATTCCCAGCCCCCTCCCCCTCTAACCACTAGACCCCACTCCCCTCCCAGAGCCAGGGATAAAACCAGGTGTCCCAGCTCCCAGCCCTCCCTGCTCTAACCCACTGCACCTAGCGTAAAGCTCAGGTCTGTCTTCTCTCTGTCTCTGCAGACAGCAAATGCTGCTGGTTTGTTAACGCAACAAATGGAAACCAAAGAAGAAACTCAGGGTCTGCAGGTAAGAACTGGATGGGGGGGGCACTGTGCTGCAGGGGGCAGGGTGGGGGCTCTCCCCTGGCAGCCAGGTCTGGTCCCGATGCCCCAGCATGGCGCTAGGGGGCGCTGTGCTGCAGGGGGCGGGGTGGGGGCTCTCCCCTGGCAGCCAGGGCTGGCCCCGATGCCCCAGCGTGGCACTAGGGGGCGCTGTGCTGCAGGGGGCGGGGTGGGGGCTCTCCCCTGGCAGTCAGGGCTGGTCCCGATGCCCCTGGGCGGCACTAGGGGGCGCTGTGCTGCAGGGGGCAGGGTGGGGGCTCTCCCCTGGCAGTCAGGGCTGGTCCCGATGCCCCAGGGCGGCACTAGGGGGCGCTGTGCTGCAGGGGGCGAGATGCTGACACATCCCTGCGCTAATCCCTAGACCCCCCCCCCTCGCCGGAGATTGAACCCAGGAGTCCTGACCCTGTTCTCCCCCCGCAGGCCCTGCTCCGGAGATCCAAGCGCCACAACAGCCACTTCCCCATCTGCACCTACTGCTGCAAGTGCTGCCGCAACCAGGGCTGTGGTTTCTGCTGCCGCACCTGAGCCAGCCGCGGCCGGACCACGGCAGCGCTCGGGGGCGCCGTCACCTCCAGCCCCGCCCAGCCCGGCTCCCCCCGCTGCCCCCGGCACTGCTGCCTCTCCCCTCTGCCCCGCCTTATTTATTGCTCCGTTTGCTTCGGTGTCTCTTTGTTATTGGACATTAAACGTGGTTTTTAAAGTCACGAGCCTGTCGTCGTAGTTACTGAATTGGACCCAGGAGTCCTGGCTCCCAGCTCCCCTCCCCCTGCTCCCACTCTAACCCACTAGCCTCCACTCCCCTCCCAGAGCCAGGGACAGAACCCAGGAGTTCTGGCTCCCAGCCCCCCCCCTGCTCTAATCCACTAGCCCCCACTCCCCTCCCAGAGCCAGGGACAGAACCCAGGAGTTCTGGCTCCCCCCCCCCCATTCTAACCCCTAGCCCCCACTCCCCTCCCAGAGCCAGGGACAGAACCCAGGAGTTCTGGCTCCCAGCCCCCCCCTGCTCTAATCCACTAGCCCCCACTCTCCTCCCAGAGCCAGGGACAGAACCCAGGAGTTCTGGCTCCCCCCCCCCCCCCTTCTAACCATGATACTTCAGAGGTGGCTGCATCTCAGAACCGGGCGAGCCACATGGCATTGCTCTGCGGCTGTTCCCGGCTGTCCCACCCCAGAGGTGGCTGCATCACAGCACCAGGCATTGTTTATCATGACCCTCTTCCCAGTGCTTTGGTACCCCTGGGCCTGGGTGGTGAGTGTCCAGCCACAGCTGAGCGGCTCGAAGAGCGAGGGGAACCCCTGAGGGAAACCGAGGCAACATAAAACTCTTCAGCCCGGGGAGGAGCTGGGAATGGCTTTTATTTAGCTGCAGCAGTGAAAGGGTTAACACAGGCCGACCTGCTCCGCATAACTCTGTCTGGAGCAGTAGCTGCCTCTCAAGTGCATTAGCAGAGCGGGCCCAGGCTGAGATGGGGGGGGGAGGGAAGTGGACGGGCGTGGCCCAGACACAGCCAAAGAGAGTCCCTGCCCCAGCTGAGATCACGGACCCCCCCGGGGCCAGGTGCTGCCCACACACAGCGAGAAACCATCTCCAACAAGCTCACAGTGTAAGTAGCCAAATGCAGTGATATACTCCCCATGTTACAGCTGAGAAACTGAGGCACGCGGAGGGGGGGGGAGAAATTTGCCCAGGGTCACACAGGCATTCCATAGCAGAGCTGAGAATAGGACCCAGGCGTCTGACGTCCCAGGCTAGCACCTTAGCCACAAGGCAGACTGGCTATCCCACTGCTGACACCAGTCTCTATTTAGTTCACTCCCTGCAGTGACCCTGCCCCCCTCTCTGGGCTTAGATGTTGGCGTAGATGTGTTCCTCTGTGAATTGTTCCCCGTTGCCTCTCTCCCTGTAGCATCTTCCTCCTCCTCCTCCTCCTCCTCTCCCTTTCTTCTCAAGGGCTCCCCCTTCCCCAGTGACATCCTGTGTGGGGAGAGACCGGATTAGCGGGGAAGAGTGGCCGCCATGTCCAGGGGAAAGGATGGGAGGGGACACCAGCGGTGGGTGCTGGAGGGGGAAAATCCCAGCAGAGGGGGATTCTGGGAGCGGGGGAGGGGGTCCCAGAGCCTTTGTGGACTTCAGGGAGGGATCCCAACAGGGTGGGGGATGGGGCAGGGACGGGGTTGGCGGGTGCAGGGTCTGGGATAACCTGCTGGAGGGCCGGGAACCCACCTGTCTGTGGGAGGGCGCCGTAGACGCTTGCTGCTCGGAGGAGTGACAGACCTGCCCGTCTCCAGTCCCTTGGCATCGTCCGGCCCTGGCGGGGCCCCTGCTGCCCTGCCTGTGGTGAAACCATCATCAACATCCCATCTAGCCTGGTGTCCCACCTCCTCCCTCCTACCTTGATCAGACCCAGGAGTCCATCTATCCCGATATCTCCCTCCCGTCCCGACCACTGTCCCAGAGCAGCAGAGCTGCATGTGAGGGGAGCCCAGGGCTGGGCTACAAGGGGGCTGTGGGTCAGGAGTGAGGGGCACCAGCAGAGATGGGGGAGTGAGTCCAGGGCTGGCACACCAGGGGGCTGTGGGTCGGGATTGAGGGGCAGCAGGTGGAATTTCACACTTCCAAGAAGTGATATTTGATCTTGGGGGATCCATTTATTCCCCCATTCCAGGCTACAGTTCCCACCAGATCCTTCTCCCGTCCCGCCCGAGTCTCACCTTCCCTTCACGACTTTCCAGGCCACTGCAGCCCCGGCAACAACCAGCACGAGGCTCCCAGCAACCGCCAAGGCCACCACGAGTGTCCGGGAGAAGCCCGCTGCAAACCAACAGCTGGTGTTAGCGGTGGGATCGGCTGGGCGACGATGAGCCCTACAGGGCTTGTAATGAACTGGTGGGTACGGCGTAGGGGGACGGTCCCCTGAGCGGGAGAGCGGCCGAGGGCCGGCCCACAGCTCAGGGCCCTCGAAGTCCCTGGGGAGGGTGCGGTTGGGCAAGCGCCACTCGAGGCGGGTCGGGGGTTCCCCTCGGCAGCGCAGTGACACGTGGCCGCTCCCCCGGGCCCGTGGCCCCGCACCGTGCAGTTCCCCCACGGCAGCAGCTCCGACGGGTCTGCGACGGAACATGGGACGTGTGGTGGGATTTGCCTCCTGGGACCCCACTGCCTTCCTATGGACCCCAGGAGTCCTGGCTCTCAGCCCTCCCCCCTGCCACTAGACCCCACGGCCCTCCCAGAACCAGGGATAGAACGCAGGAGTCCGGGCTGCCAACCTCCGGCTCCCTTTAACCACTAGACCCCACTCCCCCGCCAGAGCTGCATGGGGTCACTCACAGTTGACCTGGAGCCGGACAGATCTGCGGGTGCAGACCCCAACTACGGCGGGGTACGTGACGGTGCAGACGAGCTCTTTGCCGTCATCCCCCGGGGCTGGCATGAAGCTGAGCTCCGAGCTATAGGAGATGCTGCCGTTTTCCAGGGTGACCGAGACGTTCCTGGCTGTGTAGTTGAACCCCCCTGTCCAGGTGATATGGGGAGGGGTCCCAGAGCAGGTCCATGGAGCCTGGCAGGTTACATTCACCAGCTGTCCAGAGAACAGTACCTCGGGGACCTCCAGCACCGGCTGCTCCTTCAGCTCTAAGCAGGCGACACCATTAAAATTCAACTCAGTGAGGAATTACTGGGGTTAATCCCCGGAATTCCCTGCCCCTGGGTATTACTGGGCTTAACCAGTGGGATTCCCTGCCACTGGATGTTGTTAATCTCCAGAACTCCCCACACTGGGTATTAGTGGAGCTAACCCATGGGACTCCCTGCCACTGGGTATAAGCGGAGTTAATACTGCTGAGCTCTCCAGGGCCCCGAGCCTCACCTGTCACATCCACCAGCGGCTGGGTCTCATGATAGCTGTATTTAAAGTCTCCCTTCACAAAGCGGAAGTAGTAGCGGTCCCTGTCTCCGGCTCTCACGTCGCTGATGAGCAGGGAGCAGTCGTCCGAGGCGTTCCCCACCAGGCGGATCCGGCCCCCAGGCTCCCTCGGGGTCCTGTCAGGATCTGTGGTGGCCACGGCCGGGCTGGTGTCCTTGTTGTCGTCCCTGAGGAACCAGTATTTGTAGGCGACCCCGGAGGAGTTGAAGTTGGCTGTGAAATTACAGGGGAGCAGGACGCAGAGACCCTGCTGGGCCGTGACGCGGGACGGGACCTGGATCTCATAGATGGGCGCCTGGCAGAGCCGACCTGCAGGGAAACAGACCAGCTCTGCCGGTGCCCCTCAGTCCTGACCCGCAGCCCCCTCGATCCACCCCCCGCCTCCACACAGAGATCTGCCGGCGCCCCTCAGTCCCGACCTGCAGCCTCCTTAGATCCACCCCACCCCCACACAGAGCTCTGCCAGTGCCCCTCAGTCCTTCCCTGGGGAGAGAGAATAAAAAGACACCAACAAGGGAATAGAGAGTGGGGTCTAGTGGTTAGAGTGGTGGATGGGTGCCAGGACTCCTGGATTCTCTCCTGCTCTAAGAGGGGAGTGGGTGGCTAGTGGTTAGAGTGGGGGCAGGGATGTTTCCAAGTCACTGATGGTGGCCAGCTCTGATAAGGAGACTCGATTTCTCAGCTGGGTCAATATTTGCTTTTATTAATTGGTGAAAGAGGAAGCAGGTTCGGGCCGGAGTCAAGTTTTTGGGGGAGGGGCATTATACTAACCAGCCCCCCTCTTCCTGGACATCTCATTCTCCCCACAGCTCTGCTGGTGCCCCTCACTCCTGACCCGCAGCTCCCTGCCAGACTAGCCCTGGCCTCCCCACAGCTCTGCTGGTGCCCCTCACTCCCGACCCGCAGCTCCCTGCCAGACTAGCCCTGGCCTCCCCACAGCTCTGCTGGTGCCCCTCACTCCCGACCCGCAGCCCCTTGCCAGACCAGCCCTGGGTTCCCCCACCCCACAACTCTGCCAGAGCCCCTTTAATTCCCTAAACCACTGCAAACTTCTCTGGAAGACATGGTGGAGTACAAGCTTTGCTCAGAGAAAAGTGTAACCCTAATCTCTCCTATACACACTGCAGAGGCCGTTTTAACTTCAGGATCCGGACAGATAATGGAGCAAATTATTAAGCAATCAATTTGCAAACACCTAGAAGACAATGAAACAGCCATCATGGATTTGTCAAGAACAAATCTTGTCACACCAGCCTGATAGCTTTCTTTGACAGGGTGATAAGCCTTGTGGATAGGAGGGAAGTGGTAGATACGGTACATCTTGACTTTAATATGGCTTTTGATACTGTCTCGCATGACCTTCTCATAAACAAACTAGGGAAATACAACCTAAGTAGGTGCATAACTGGTTGGAAACCGTTCCCAGAGAGTAGTTATCAGTGGTTCACAGTCATGCTGGAAGGACATCACGAGTGGAGTCCCGCAGGGAACAGTTCTGGGTCCGGTTCTGTTCAATATCTTCATCAATTATATTGATCATGGAATAGAGCAGGGGCGGGCAAACTTTTTGGCCTGAGGGCCGCATCAGGTTTTGTAAATTGTACGGAGGGCAGGTAAGGGGAATGGGTCATGGCCTGGCCCCGACCTCCTATCTGCCCCCCTCCCCCTGGGACTCCTGCCCCATTTATCCACCCCTTCTCCCTGTCCCCTGACTGCCCCCGGAACCCAGGCCCCTGATTGCCCCCTGCTGCCCTATCCAACCCCCTCTCCTTCCTGACTGCCCCCCCCCAGGAATCCTGCCCCCATTCAACCCCCTGTTTCCCCCCCAGCTACCATCCACACCCCATCCACCGAGCACCACCCCGAACTCCCATGCCCTCTATCCAACCCCCCCCCCCACTCCCTGCCCCCTCACCACGCTGCCTGGATCACCAGTGGCTGGCGGCGCTACAGCCACGCCGCCCAGCTGGGGCCGGGCCACGCTGCCACCACCACACAGCACAGAGACCGGGTCAGGCCAGATCTGCAGCTGCACTGCCCCAGGAGCTCCCAGCCCCGCCACCCAGAGCCTTGCACCGGTGGCGGAGCGAGCGAGCTGAGGCTGCGGGGGAGGGGGGACAGCGGGGGAGGGACCAGGGAGAGCCTCCCAGGCCAGGAGCTTGGAGGCCGGGCAGGATGGTCCCGTGGGCCGGATGTGGCCCGCGGGCCGTAGTTTGCCCACCCCTGGCATAGAGAGGACACTTATAAAGTTTGCAGGCGATACCCAGCTGGGAGGGGTTGCAAGTGCTTTGGAGGATAGGATTAAAATTCAAAATGATCTGGACAAACTGGAGAAATGGTCTGAAGTAAATAGGATGACATTCAATACGGACAAATGCAAAGTGCTCCATTTAGAAAAGAACAATCATACAAATGGGAAATGACTGCCTAGGAAGGAGTCCTGCGGAAAGGGATCTGGGGGTCCTAGTGGATCACACGCTAAATATAAGTCAACTATAACACTTCTGCAAAAAAGCAAACATCATTCTGGGATGTATTAACAGGCGTGTTGTGAGCAAGACACACAAAGTAATTCTTCCGCTCTGCTCCGCGCTGATTAGGCCTCAACTGGAGTATTGTGTCCAGTTCTGGATGCAAATTGGTGAAAGTCCAGAAAAAATTGGGTGTGTTTAGTCTGGAGAAGAGAAGCCTGAGAGGGGACATGAGAACAGTTCTCAAGTACAAGTACATAAAAGGTTGTTACAAGGAGGAGAGAGGTAAATTGTTCTCGTTAACCTCTGAGGATAGGACAAGAAGCAATGGGCTTAAATTGCAGCAAGGGAGGTTTAGGTTGGACATTTGGAAAAACTTCCTAACTGTCAGGGTGGTTAAACACTGGAATAAATTGCCTTGGGAGATTGTGGAGTCTCTATCATGGGGGATTTTTAAAGAGCAGGTTGGACAAACACCTACCAGGGAAGGTCTAGATAATACTTAGTCCTGCCATGAGTGCAGGGGACTGGACTAGATGACCTCTCGAGGTCCCTTCCAGCCCTACAATGCTGTAATCTGTTCAACTAGAACTAGTACAAGCTACAGAATCTTGAAAAGACATTTAAAAAGCCGTAAATTCAATGTCTTCATTACACTCTTTTTCTCAGCAAGAGTCCGAAAAGCCTGAACGTCTTGGAGAATGTAGAAGATGCTCCAGGACTGAAGTTCAAATTAGTCCAACCTGGGAAAACCCTCTGGCTTTCAACGAGCGATCCTTGGCTGTGGTCTTAAAATGACTGCAACCGTTCTTACTGGCTTTGGAAAGTCTCTACCGAGTGGGACGGATCTAAGGAGTGAGGCTGGTGGATTACTTTTGCTACAACGTTCAGAGAAGACAACGGCTGTTCTCTCTCTTGTAACTCTACTGATGAAATCACTTGGGTTATCAGACAACGCCATTCAAACATCTGCTTCAACAGTCGTAGATTTTTGTCCAGCAATAGAAGATATACTTGGATCAATCAGAGACCTATCCACTGCAAGAAGCAAAGACTTCAGTCCAGAAGTTGACTAATGAAGGCATTTAAATTGACTCCTTAAGTGAAGAGGACAAGAAGTGTCTGTTAAGCCAGCTGAAAAAGTACAACAGAGTTGTCTCTTACAAATCTACAACAGCAACTTCTGGATTCTATCAATCTCTGTGTAGCTTTTACAGATGCCTTCTCGTAAAACACCGACAATTTAGTGGTGTGAGGCACTCCCAGCAATGGGGCTGCCATGTGATCAGGACAGAAGAGAGGATTTGGACCCAGAGTGGAATGTCATACGACGAATGAATGAAGATTTGACTTCAGCTTCTTCTTCATCATCACTCGTGGCGCGACCTGGTCTTTGTGCTGTTCCCTGGGCTGGCAGAAGTAGGAATTCATCTCCTGCTGCTCCCACTCACAGCAGCTCGGGTCGAGCGTCTCTTTCCTCACCGAACAGAACGCCGTGTTCTGGGAGGAGTCGCCTTCTGCCTGGTCAGGAGCAGGAAGGAAGGAGCCTGCTGTGAAGGCCTGGCAGAACCGGGCACAAGAGAAGCCACCAAAGGGGAACTGACGACATTTGACAAGTCCAAAATTACAGCAAGAAGCCAAGAAGGCTGGAGCTGTCGTGCTTCATAGAAGGCTTGAGTAGCCAGCTCTAATGTGGTGACGGTTTTACGGCATGAGTTAGAGCTAATAAAATGGTTGTGACATATTTCTCAGTTGTTACCATGGTGCCATTCAGCCCCCCCCCCCCGCCCTCACGGGCTCACCCCTCATCCCCTGTGACTTCAAATAGCCCCCCACCCCCAATTTCAATTCCTGGGGAAAATACTGCTTTGAAATCACATTCTCCCAATAGCTCTGCTGGTGCCCCTCACTCCTGACCCGCAGCCCCCTGCTAGCCCAGTGCTGGGCTCCACCCCCGCCCCTGCCCGCAATCTGCTAGAGCCCCTTTATTTCCCCAAACCATAATTTATTTCACCAGTATCAACTCTTAGCGTAGGAGACATCTGGGACCCAGAACTCCTGGGTTCTATCCCCGCTCTGGGAGGGAAGTGGGGTCGAGTGGGTTGGGGGGCTCAGAGCCAGGACTCCTGGGTTCTATCCCCAGCTCAGGGGATTCCTGCCAGCCCAGGTGTCTCTGCTGTTGTTCTCTTACCCTGGCAGAGCAGTGCGAGGATGATTTCAATGCAGAGCTTGGTGGAAGGGGGCATCTGGCTGGCTCCTGGCACCCACATCCTCCTGCTCCACGGCTCCGGGGGGCAGCCAGCACCTGGACTCGGGGGCTCCACGGTTTGCTCCTTTTAGTGGGTCCCAGATCGCTGCATGGGGAGGTGCTGGTGGGAAAGAGGGTGGGGAAATGACTGAGCAGAGCGGGGGAGTGGGGACTAGTGGTTAGAGCGGGGCGGAGCTGGGGGCCAGGACTCCTGGGTTCTCTTCCTGGCTCTAAGAGGGGATTGGGGCGCTAATGGTTAGAGTGGGGGTGGAGGGTGTTTCCAAGTCACTGACGGTGGCCGGTTCTGATAAGCTGGTGAAAGAGGAAGCGGTTTTGGGCCAGGAGCCAAGGGCTTGGGGGAGGGGCATTTTACTAACTAGCCCCCCTCTTCCTCGACCTCTCGTTCTTTCCCCAGCTTTGCCGGTGCCCCCACTCCCGACTCGCAGCCCCTCTGTTACCAGATTTGCCCGTTACTTTGGGGCATGCTCATTTATTAGGGATACTCTTCTCGGGGGAGGAGGGAGGTTCTGTACTTCTATCAATGTACTGCTTGTGTCACTTGTGTTCTCATTCGGAGCTCTACTTCTCCCTGCTGCAAGTCCCCACCCAATGGAGCTACCCTGCAGGGCCTCGCTTCCCCAGATGAAAACACGAAAACGAAAACACACACACACACTCAAGTCAATCAGCACTTTCAAGGGGAGCAAGGTTTGTGATCCGAGGGTTGACATTTAAAACTGTTTCTTGTTGTTGGTCCAATTCCACTCTGTACAATCCGGGCTCATGAAATCCCTCCAAAACGGCAATGTGCCCCTAGAATTTAAACCAAATTGTTGGCCTGAGCTTGTCACCATGTGTGACCATTCACGGAATTACCCAGTCTGGGGCGCCTTGCTGAATCAGGTCATGTCCAGCTAAAGTCCAGTTCAGCGGTTCCCCATTTACAAGGAACCGTGTGATATTCTTGCCTGCTGGCGTGATCAGAGACAGCCGCAGTTCATCTCCAGGTAACAGAGGTGTGTGAGTTACACGTAGGGGCATGGTGGTTCCCCAAACAGCAGAGGAAACGAGGGCTACCCTGCACCTTCCGCCACCCAGCAGGCTGTCACTGGGTGTGTTTGAGGGTGTACGTCCTGTTCGAGACCACAACGGCTTCCAGAAGAATGGGACAGAGTCTGGGCTGGGCTAAGTTTCATAACACAACTTGAGTGACACCCTGGTGGCACTCGGCGTGCAATTGGCAACGCTTTCCCAGGGGCAACCCGAGGAGTTGCCGACAGCGTAGAACTGGTAGCGACACTACAGGGCCTGGGGGTTGCTCCCATTCTCATAGAATCCATGCGTGTGGCAAAGCAATTTGACTTTCTGGGCTCCAGCTGGCAGGCACCTCCCGCGGTTCAGAGGGATCACAGGTTCAGCATAGAGCCTGGACCGCATCAAACTCCAGACACTTATGAACAGCAGCGGGCTGGTGCAATGGTGGGATGTCTTGGCTCATGTTCGGGACCTGCGAGAACAGAGAAGAGAGAACAAATTCCCACACTCCCCCCGTATATACTGGGAGAGGCTGGGACCAATATTACAGGGTGAACATGAAGCAGTGACCTAGTGAGGGTGGCCATAATAAGTCAAGGACTTTTCTGGACTTTTCCTGTCTCAACATCAGGGTAGGCACTGACCAGCCCACTCGATGCATATCTTCCAATGGCCCCAAGCCGTTCCTTCTTGCTGGCCAAGAAGGGTGGCCAACAGGATGGAGAAGACAGTCTTGAGGGTCAGGTGGTTTATCCTTCCACTCTTTGAGCTGTGAGGAATGAAACCATTTCCACCAGGGTTTTCCATTTCTCCCATTCAGGATTTCTACCTGATAAACGCTGGGGCTGGCCTGATTCACAATAGAGCAGTGGCCATCCCCGGTCCGGGTAAAGAGCTGCGTAGCAGTGACAGAGGCAGTGTTGGTTTTAGTAGGGAGGGCTTCCACCCTGGAGCTTTTCAAAACAAAGTCAGTGGATTCATACACAGTTGAGAAACTTTGACAGCTAGAAACTGAACCAAATTTCTCAGCACCTACACTGTCGCTTGCTACAGGCAAGGATTCATTCTGAGCTAACTTAATCAATTCACTTCCACACCTTTCAGTTGCAACGTACTGCTTGCAAAAGGTAGTGTAACCCTTCTGCCCATCAGAGTTGGCAGCAACAAGCGCCATATCTAGGGCTGCCTTTTCAGTAAAACAAGGCAAAAGTGTCTCGAGCCCCCACCCAGTGACCTGGGACAATTACACACCACCCCCTTGGGCGCCTCTAGGAGGCAATACTTCCCCTCTGGCAAGCACGGAGTCTGAGTGTAGCAAAAGCCTTTTAATAAAGGAGGGAAACAATGTGGCATTATGTTGGGGAAACACCACAAACAGGATTCATAACGCAGACCATGAGCAAAGACCCACCCCCAAGTAAGTTTGGCCGTGTCCTTTCCCCCTCTGGGTCTTAAGTCCAGCAACCCAAAAGTCACCCCCACCCACAGCTTCTGACCTTGGTCAGTGCAGCCCCCAGAGTTTACCTCCCAGCCTGGGTGGAAGTGGGGGAGGTATGGGGGGCATCTTACATGCTCCGCTGCTCAGGTCCACGGCCTAGTGCCACACCTCTCCATGGGGTTCTGCTGCAGTCTTCACCACCAGCCACACCTCTCCACCAGCCACCCTGCTACCCACTCTTCTCCACTAGCCACCCAACTGGCCACTCACCAATATTCAACCACTTCAGCCCCCCCTTAACACAGCTCTCAGTGATTTCAGCTGTTGCGGGGGGGGGCAGTGCTGGCACACTCAGAACACCTAGCACAAGGCTGGTCTAATGCTCAGACCTACCTATCAGTCAACTCAGCTCTACAGCATATAACAGTCTGCTTAATGGAGTTAAAATTAGCTCTATTAAACTGATAAGAACAGATATGACTTAGATAATATTTTTACTTCAAGGTCCCAGAGACACAGACAAGCTTTTTATCTTAAGACTAAAAGACCAAAACCATCAAGACACTTGATCATGGCCTTAGATAGACCAAGAGACTTCTGTGGCTTGATCTTAGCTCATAAAGAGCCAAGATACTACACAATGGCGAGGCGAGGCGAGGCGAGGCGAGGCGAGGCGAGGCGAGGCGAGGCGAGGCGAGGCGAGGCGAGGCGAGGCGAGGCGAGGCGAATTAGATACATATCCCAATCCCCAGCCTCTCCCAGCTCACTGGGCTTTGGGACCCATGTCCCTTGCCTAGCGAGTGCTACCTAGTTGAGGGCGAGTCCCTCCGTCATAAAATGCCAAATACAGTTCTACTATCCTTGATTCACATAACCAGGATAACAACACTTCATTACTCCTGCCCCAATAACAAAGAGACTGGGGGTCCCACAGCAGACAAAGTGACCATTTGGGCAGGCAGTCGCTTCATGCTCAGCAGGGTGGGTGTGTCCATGCAAACGAGATCAGCCCCTGAAGTCCTTTTCCACAGCTCATCACCAAATGTCAGGGGAGAGCTCATCCTGACTCTGCTTACACCAGCATGAAGTTTTATTCCTTCAGGAGCATCTTTAGGCAACAATCCATTTTCCCCAGACATTTTGTCCTTTCCCTTTTCATCTAGGGGCTGCTCTACAGAAACATCTTCCTGAGCATCTTTCTGGGTTTCCGTTGAGTCCAGAACAACTTCTGAGACAACTGACATACCCTCAATCAACGTAAGCTGAGAGGCACATTCTGTCTGCTCCTCAGACAGAAGATTGGAGACAACCTCTCCCCCAGCAGATAAACTGCCATTTTTAACAGTCCCAAAGTCTGGAATTTCTTCCCCTTTGTTCCCAGACAAGTGTTTGGACATCGGGGTAGCTCCCTCCATGGGCAAGTCATTACCCCGACAGACACAGTCCTAAGAACACTTCCTGCCTGGGTTTTAGTTGAGTCCAGAACCACATCTGGCACAACTGACAAATACTCAGTCAGCATAAACTGAGAGGTACCTTCTGCCTGCTCCACAGACAGGACACTGGAGCCATTTTCTCCCCCAGCAGTGAAACTGCTTTTCTGACTAGACAAACAGTTTGAACTTCCCTTCCCCTTGTCACAGACCACATGGCTGTTCCCAGACAAACACTGGGAGAGTGGGATGGCTTCGCCACTTCCAAGAGACAAACCATGGGAGACAGTTTCTCCCTCATACCCGTTGAGCTGAACCTGGTTAGTGGTGGGTCTCCCTTCAGAGATCCTGTCCGCTAGCAATTGGGCTAACATCCCTGGGTTCCCCACTCTAGCCCTGTAACGATGCTGGTTCTGGCAGGACCCAACTGAGAGTGCCAATTCAGGACAAATTGCTTAAACAGGGCAGTTACAGCCCAAGGCTGGGGTTTTTCCACCTCTAAGGCAAACCAAACCAGCCAGACAAAGAGGACTTTGGTCTCACCCCACTGGCTAACCACAAGTCACACAAGCAATTCCCTTAGACACTCCAGTTTCCCAGTATCACCACCGGTGCCACTCGTTATAGGGACAAATGGTTATGAAAACCAATACCCCAGTAAAAGAAAAAAGGTTCTCCTGATCCCATAGGACCAAGCCCCAGACGCAGGTCAATATACAAATCACATCTTACTCACAAATCACGCTGTTGCCAATACTTTAGAATCTAAAATCTAAAGGTTTATTCATAAAAGGAAAAAGATAGAGATGAGAGCTAGAATTGGTTTAATGGAATCAATTACATACAGTAACGGCAAAATTCTTGGTTCAGGCTTGTAGCAGTGATGGAATAAACTGCAGGTTCAAAATCAAGTCTCTGGAACATCCCCAGCTTGGATGGGTCCTCAGTCCTTTGTTCAGAGCTTCAGTTTGTAGCAAAGTTCCTCCAGAGGTAAGAAGCAGGACTGAAGACAAGATGGAGATGAAGCATCAGCCTTTTATAGTCTTTTCCAGGTGTAAGAACACCTCTTTGTTCTTACTGTGGAAAATTACAGCAAAATGGAGTCTGGAGTCACATGGGCCAGTCCCTGCATACTTTGCTGAGTTGCAAGGCGTATCTGCCTTCTCTCCATGGGTCAATTGTAGAGCTGATGGTCCTTAATGGGCCACCAAGCAGGCTAGGCAAAGCTAACACCAACTTGTCTGGGATGTCTCCCAGAAGCATAGCATAAGTTTGAAATACAGACAGTATAGAGCCAATATTCATAACTTCAACTACAAAATTGATACACACATATAGACAGCATAATCATAACCAGCAAACCATAACCTTGTCTTAGACACCCCACTTGACCCCCTTTATACAAGATTTGGCGCCACTACAGGACTTTGGTTCCAACCATGTTCTATATGGTCCCAGATTATGTCAATAACGTCAACCCCTCACAGTGGGTCTCCTCCATACATCACACTAACGTCTTGCGATCATTTGGGAGGCCCGCGGGGACCCGGACATCCCTACCGCTTGGCTGACTCCCTTGAGAGCCTCCACTCAGAGGAGGGGGCAGGGATCTGGCTTTGACAGGGAGTGGGCGTGGGGGATGCACTCCGTACTGGGGCAGCGGGTTGTGGGGGAGCTCCCTGCATTAACTCCTTTCTCCAAATGACCTGAGACAAAGCATTAATCGGGATGCTGAGGGGCTGACAATCATATTTTCCCATATCCTCCCCTACATTCACCAGCTCCTTCCAAATCATGTTCCTAAGGGTCTCCTTGGGTCGGCGCTGCCCAGGGTTGTGGGAGGTAGGGGATTAGGATTGGGAGGGCGCCTGGCAGAGTGAGGACCATTATTTGTAAACGTGATAGCCTGCACGGGCTCTGAGGTAGTCTTTTTGCTGACTTGTCTTTTCAAGACACCAGTTTCTCGCAGCAAATCTCCTGCCTGTTTGATTTTTGCCACTAGTTCACTCCAGGTGAGGTGTTCTACATCCACAGTCCCCAGGGTCAGTTTTGTCTGAGAATTTAGTCCTGCGTAAGTGCTCTGTACTAATTCGTGTCCCTGATACTGGAAAGTGACAATCCCATTAACTTCTGTCTAGGGGCTGAGAGCTGCCAGCATTTTCTTTCCAATTAGGTAAGATTCGGGGGCCTCTCCTGGCATCTGCTCTTCCATTATATACAGTTTCTTAAGGGAAGACGCAGGCAGTAATATTTTGAGAGCACTTATCATCCATTCCCGGGGCCCAGGGGCAGTCAGCTCCCAAGAACCTATGCCTATGTCTAGAGCATCCGCATCCCAAGGAGAGGCGCATAACTGAGCCAATTGGGTTAAGCCCATGCCATCAGCAGAGGGGTGCATTTGCCAAACACGGGCCAGCCATGCAACGGCTGTGTCACGGCTCAGTGGCCCCCGTCTCTCCGCAATAGCCTTGGCTTGCCTAGGAGATCACCTTACTACGTCCGTGACCAGCTCTGTGGTGGGGAGATCGGCTTCTGCAACTATGTGTTTAACCTCCCTTGAGGAAACAGGGGCAACATTATGAATGTGTGGCCAATTGGGGTTGAATGGGTTTTTGGGGACAGCATCAGGGGGTAACTTTATTTTCCCAGGGGGCTCCAAGCACAATCCTCTCTCAACCTTACAGACACTTACAGCACCTTATGTGTGCTAAGTTGGGCATGCATGTGTTCATACGGAGCTCTACTCCTCCCTTCTGCACGTCCTCTCCCAATGGAGCTGTCCTGCAGGACCTAGGTTCCCCAGGGCTGGGTTCCTCCAGCCCCAGAATCAGATGAACACACACACACACACACACACACACACACACATAGAGCAAGTCTGAGTGGACCGGGTAAATCAGCACCCTCAACCTGACCCCCTTATACGCCCCTGGACTCAGTAGTATGGGTCGAGCAGCACTTCCAAGCTGCCACCCTCGTATGTCCCAGGTTCAGCACGTCCCTATCCCCACGGTCACGTTACAATCGTTCTGGTGGTAACCCACTTGATGAGCAAACCCCACAGGATTTTGGGGCACTACAGGGATCTTTAGCTTAGGTAAAAGAAGCGTTGCTGCAGAGTACATGGGGAAGCTAAAAACTCAAAAGAGTAAAGTTCAGAGAGAGAGAGAGAGAAGCAACCACTTAACCATAAAAGTTATTTATAGACTAATAGTGATACCACACAAGGAGAGCCTAAGCCAACATAACCGTTACATTATTGAAGGTTACAAAACTCATATATGGAAAACTCCACCTGCCTGAGGTAGAAAAGAAAACACAAAGAGAGAGAGAGGGAGGGAGGGATCTCACCCACTCTATGAGGCTTGAACTGGTCGGGGTTCCCAGGTGGTGGTGGTAGCTCAGGGTCCGGAGTGCTGGAGACGGGCAGAGCCCCCAGCACGGTCAGTCAGGAGAAGATGAAGTCCCAGTGGAACTGATGCAGATGTTGGATCCAGGCATCAGAACATTGACTGGAATGTGGGTAGGGGGTTTTGTAGGGAAACAACAATGGTCCAAGGGAGAACACTAGATTTGTTTATAGGTAAACTGATGACTCCAGGGTTTTCTTTAGGCTAGACAATAGGAGCTGATCACTCCTGGCTATGGGTGATGTTCCTTCCAGGGAGCTCACCATGCAATTCGGCTGCTTCGGTATTTTGGATATCAATCAAGGATTCATTCCTAGAATTGGTCTGATAACTGCTGAGCTGGGTGTGTGCAGGCATAGGTTCATTAACGTCTGGAGCAGAGATCCCCCAGGATGCAGTGCTTCCCTGCTTCTCTGGTCCCAGAGTTCAGTGCGGTTCTCTGTTCTCCATTCTGTATGCTAATGGAGATGTCTCCCTGTCCCATCTTCGATGCAAATGAGGCCAGGGGAGTTCCCTTAATCCTGTCACCCGTGTCAGGAGGGGTCTAGGTGTGTTTCCTAATGCCCTTCACTGCTCTCTGCAAGTCTTTTCTCTGATCAGTTTTGGTTCCAGCAGAGCGGGGGTGTGGAGGTGGAGTGTGTCTTTCGTGAGTCAGAAAGGCTGGATACTGCGCCCTGGTTCCCCAAGAACACAGAGCTGACTGGTATCACCTCTAGATTCACCCCACCCCCACACAGAGCTCTGCTGGTGCCCCTGAGTCCCGACCCGCAGCCCCCCGATCCACACCTGCCCCCACACAGAGCTCTGCCGGTGCCCCTCAGTCCTGACCCGCAGCCCTCCAATCCACCCCCCGCCCCCACACAGAGCTCTGCCGGTGCCCCTCAGTCCTTCCCTGGGGAGAGAGAATAAAAAGACACCAACAATGGACCAGAGATTAAATATGGGAGGCTTGAGGGGAGTGGGGTCTAGTGATTAGAGTGGTGGATGGGAGCCAGGACTCCTGGGTTCTCTCCTGGCTCTAAGAGGGGAGTGGGAGGCTAGTGGTTAGAGCCAGGGGGCGGGGTGGGTGGTGTTTCCAAGTCACTGATGGTGGTCGGCTCTGATTAGCCGGTGAAAGAGGAAACAGCTTTGGGCTGGGAGCCAAGGGTTTGGGGGAGGGGCATTTTATTACCCAACCCCCCTCTTCCTTGACATCTCATTCTCCCCATAGCTCTGCCGGTGCCCCTCACTCCTCTCCCTTAGCCTCCTGCCAGACCAGCCCTGGGCTCCCCACAGCTCTACCGGTGCCCCTCACTCCCGACCCGCAGCCCTCTGCCAGACCAGCCCTGGGTTCCCCCACCGCACAGCTCTGCCAGAGCCCCTTTAATTCCCTAAACCACAATTTATTTGTCCAGTATCAGGGATTTCCCTCCCCCCCAAGGGGGGGTGCAGCCACCCTGAAATCCCCCATCACCCCCTAGTGTAGAAACCAACCAAGGGGAGGAACATACCAGGAACCAGGACTGCACCAACCCGCCATCTGCAGGTTCAAGTGGTTTATAGCATCTCTGACAACCCACATCTCAGAAGAGTTAAATGCTTGTCAACTGGACCCCAAAGAGATGCTGCTTGTGCATTTGATGGAGCTGCGAACTTCTCTGGAAGACACAATGGAGTGCAAGATTTGCTCAGGGAAAGGTATAACCCTAATCTCTCCTATACACACTGCAGAGGCCGTTTTAACTTCTGTACCCGGAAAGATAATGAAGCAATAATTATGCAATCAATTTGCAACACCTAGAAGACAATAGGGTGATAAGTAACAGCCATCATGGATTTGTCAAGAACAAATTGTGTCAAACCAACCTGATAGTTTTCTTTGTCAGGGTAACAGGACTTGTGGATAGGGGGTGGGGGGAAGCGGTAGATGTGGTACATCTTGACTTTAATAAGGCTTTTGATACTGTCTCATATGACCTTCTCATAAACAATACAACCTAAGTGGGTGCATAACTGGTTGGAAAACGGTTCCCAGAGAGTAGTTATCAACGGTTCACAGTCATGCAGGAAGATCATAACGAGTGGGTCCCAAGGGACTAGTTCTGGGTCCGGTTCTGTTCAATATCTTCATCAGTGATTTAGATCATGGCATAGAGAGTATACTTTTAAAGTTTGCAGCCGATACCCAGCTGGGAGGGGTTGCATTCAAAATAATCTGGACAAACTGGAGAAATGGTCTGAAGTAAATAGGATGACATTCAATAAGGACAAATGCAAAGTGCTCCACTTAGGAAGGAACAATCAGTTGCACACATACAAATGGGAAATGACTGCCTAGGAAGGTGTACTGCGGAAAAGGATCTGGGGGTCATAGTGGATCACAAGCTAAATATGAGTGAACAGTGTAACACTGTTGACAAAAAGTAAACATAATTCTGGGCTGTATTAGCAGGCGTGTTGTAAGCAAGACATGAGAAGTCATTCTTCCGCTCTGCTCTGCGCTGATTAGGCCTCAACTGGAGTGTTGTATCCAGTTCTGGGTGCCACATTTCAGGAAAGATGGGGACAAAGTCCAGAGAAGAGCAACAAAAATGATTAAAGGTCTAGAAAAAGGTCATAGATCCTGAGGAATTTTTGTTTTTAAATGGGTGTGTTTAATCTGGAGAAGAGAAGCCTGAGAGGGGACATGAGAAAAGTTCTCAAGTACATAAAAGGTTGTTACAAAGAGGAGAGAGGTAAATTGTTCTCCTTAACCTCTGAGGACAGGACAAGAAGCAATGGGCTTAAATTGCAGCAAGGGAGGTTTAGGTTGGACATTAGGAAAAACTTCCTAACTGTCAGGGTAGTTAAGCACTGGAATAAATTGCCTAGGGAGGTTGTGGAATTTCCATCATGGGGGATTTTTAAGAGCAGGTTGGACAAACACCTGTCAGAGAAGGTCTAGATAATACTTAGTCCTGCCATGAGTGCAGGGGACTGGACTAGATGACCTCTCGAGGTCCCTTCCAGCCCTACAATGCTGTAATCTATTCACCTAGAACTAGTACAAACTGCAGAATCTTGAAAAGACATTTAAAAATCCATAAATTCTATGTCTTCATTACACTCTTTTTCTCAGCAAGAGTCCAAAAAGCCTGAACGTCTTGGAGAAAATACAAGATGCTCCAGGACTGAAGTTCAAATTAGTCCAACCTGGGAAATCCTCTTTCCTCACCGAACAGAACGCCGTGTTCTGGGGGGAGTCCCCTTCTGCCTGGTCAAGAGCAGGAAGGAAGGAGCCTGCCGTGAAGGCCTGGCAGAACCGGGCACAGGAGAAGCCACCAAAGGGGAACTGACGGCATTCGACAAGTCCAAATTTACAGCAAGAAGCCAAGAAGGCTGGAGCTGTCGTGCTTCACAGAAGGCTTGAGTAGCCAACTCTAATGTGGTGACGGTTTTACAGCATGAGTTAGAGCTAATAAAATGGCCGTGACATATTTCTCAGTTGTTACCTTGGTGCCATACAGCCTCCCCGCCTTCATGGGCTCACCCCTCATCCCCTGTGACTTCAAACATCCCCCCCCCCATTTCAATTCCTGGGGAAATACTGCTTTGAAATCACATTCTCCCAGCAGCTCTGCCGGTGCCCCTCACTCCTGACCCGCAGCCCCTGCTAGTCCAGTGCTGGGCTCCACCCCCACCCCCCCGCTAGAGCCCCTTTATTTCCCCAAACCATTAGTTATTTGACCAGTATCAACTCTTAGAGCAGGAGGCCTCTGGGACCCAGGACTCCTGGGTTCTATCCCCACTCTGGGAGGGGAGTGGGGTCAAGTGGGTTAGAGGAGGGGGGGCTGGGAGCCAGGACTCCTGGGTTCTCTCCCCCGCTTGGGGGATTCCTGCCAGCCCAGCTGTCTCTGCTGTTGCTCTCTTACCCTGGCAGAGCAGTGCGAGGATGATTTCAATGCAGAGCTTGGTGGAAGGGGGCATCTGGCTGGCTCCTGGCACCCACATCCTCCCACTCTGCGGCTCCGGGGGACAGCCAGCGCCTGGACTCACGGGCTCTGTGATTTGCTGCTCTCAGTGGGTTCCAGATCACTGCATGGTGCTGGTGGGAGAGAAGGTGGGGAAATGACTGAGCAGAGCAGGGGAGTGGGATCTAGTGGTTAGAGCGGGGCAGGGCTGGGAGCCAGGACTCCTCGGTTCTAGCCCTGGCTTGGGGAGGGGACTGGGGACTAGCGGTTAGAGCGGGGCGGGGCTGGGAGCCAGGACTCCTGGGTTCTAGCCCTGGCTCGGGGAGGGGACTGGGGACTAGCGGTTAGAGCGGGGCGGGGCTGGGACTCACACACAGGGTCTGTCTGTATTTACCCAGGGCCCGGGTGATTCTGCACCCAGCCCAGCACTGAACGGGCACCGAACCACAGCTACTGCAACTCCCCCCTCCCACAGGGAAACCACATCCTGCCAAACCCGCCCGGCCCCAAACAGCGCAGACCCACGGGCCCCTCTAGTCCGGCGTCCCGCCTGCCCCCCAGCCGTGTGCACGCAGAGCTGGGGGCAGTGTCCTGTCTCTGTGTCCCTCCCCCACAGCCTGTGCTCTCAGCCCCTGGGCCTCCCACATCCCGGCTCTGGTTTTCAGCCCAGCTGCTGGGAATGTGCACGTCTGACCGGGGTGATGCTGTCCGGGGTGCGAGCTGGGCTGGGGACCAGCCGCGTCCCCTCCCCCCTCCAGCCCAAGAGGCTGCGTTGCTGGGGGCGGTGCTGATGCAAACTGATACTAAGGAGGAGAGACACCCCATTGTGTACCTGAGCAGGAAGCTGCTGCCCCGGGAGCAGCACTATGCGGCCATAGAGAAGCAATGCCTGGCCTTGGGGTGGGCCCTTTAAAAACTGCAGCCAGATCTATGTGGGCGGCGCTTCACCGTGTGCACCGACCATTCACCCCGACGTGGCTGCACCCCGTGAAAGGGGCTAATGCCAAGCTGCTGAGATGGGCCCTGCTCCTCCAGGGGTATGACATGGAGGTGGGCCATGTGCGGGGGAGGGCCAATGTTATAGCCGATGCTTTATCACGGGGCGGGGGCCCTGAACTTCCCCAGGTCACTGGCTAAGTGATGCTGCTCCGTTCAGACTCGAAGTGGGGAGAGATGTGACGACGTGGCGGGTTCTCTTGGTTTTCCAATGGTTTGCATGCCGAGGGGGTGGGACTCAGTTTCCCTGGGTGTTACTGGTTTAACGAGGTGGTGGGAGAGGGAGTTGGTTGTTACACAGGGCCAGCCAATGGCCTGGAGAATGGAGACCCCAGCGACTGGTGACCGGGAGGCCCAGCTTGGGAGTCGCAGCTGGTTCTGGGCAGGGGGAGGACAATGGGCTGAGGAGAGAGGACCCTGGTGACCTGACCAGCCAGTTCCAGCCAGAGGGGGACAGAGGATGGATGAGAGGAGAGGCTGAGAAGAGAGGAGGCCCAGGCGACCTGTTTACCTGGAGAGAAGACAATGGACAGAGGCGGGGCTTGGGGGACGGTGATATCAGATGCCCAGCTGGAAAGCAGGGGGGCTCTGGGCTGGAGAGAGGGAACAGGCAGAGCCCACCTGGATGCAGGGGAGACTTAGATGTCCTGGGCTGAGGGAGGCCAGGCCTGAGGCCCTGAGAGTTTCCTGTGCTGGGTTCAGACACTCAATAAATCCTCCTGTTTTATGCTGGCTGAGAGTCGCTCCGGGCTAGAGAACAGGGTGGCATTATTCCCTCTGGGAGTGGAGGCCCCGGGGTCCAGAACGAGGGGACTCCCTGAGGGGGCCCATGGCGAGAGACAGGCGTGCTAAGGCTCAGAGGTGCGGTTCCAGGAGGTGGAGGGGCCTAACCACGAGAGAGAGAGTGCACCCCCGAGAAGGGCTGTCGCACTGAAAGGGATTCCCCGCAGGGACCACACGGGGCCAAGAATGGGCATGACCTGGGCGTCCGTGATAAGCTCCACAGATGGCTCCAGCTAGATGGATGATGGGAGTGTGTGGGACGGATGGAGGGATGGGGCAGGGCGTGTGGGGAGGGGTGGATGGAGGAGTGTGTGTGAGGATGGTCAGATGGACGGATGGATGGGGTGTGGGGAAGGGGGGCGGTTTTGTGTATGGGGAAGGAGGGATGGCGCAGGGCATGTGGGGAGGGATGGATGGGCATGGGGACATGTACAGGGAGGGATGGAGTGTGCGGGGGAGAGGGAGGGATGGATGGATGGATACATGGGGCATGCGGGGAGGGATGGATGAATGGGGTGGGGCAGGTGTCGGGAGGGATGGGGGGTGGGAAGGGTGGAGGGATGGGGGATGGGGTGTATTTTGGAATGGAGGGATGGGTGGGGGTGTGGGGCACAGCCAGGCCTCCCCCGCTCCCCCCAGCACTACTGCCTCTCACCCCCTGCCCCACCCTGCCCTGGACCCGCCTCATTTATTGCTCCGTTTGCTTCTGTGTCTTTTTGTTAGTGGACAGTAAACATGGTTTTTAAAGTAATGAGCCTGTCGTCATAGTTACTGAATTGGACCCAGGAGTCCTGGCTCCCAGCTCCCCCCGCTCTAACCCACTAAACCCCACTCCCCTCCCAGAGTCAGGGAGAGAACCCAGGAGTCCTGGCTCCTCCCCCTCCCCCCATTCTAACCATGAGACGTCAGAGGTGGCTGCATCTCAGAACTGGGTGAGCCACGTGGCATTGCTGTAGGGCTGTTCCCGGCTGTCCCACCCCAGAGGTGGCTGCATCTCAGCACCAGGCATTATTTATCATGACCCTCTTCCCAGTGCTTTGGTACCCCTGGGCCTGGGTGGTGCGTGTCCAGCCACAGCTGAGCGGCTTGAAGAGCGAGGGAAGCACCCCTGAGGGAAACCGAGGCAACATAAATTTCTTCAGCCCGGGGAGGAGTTGGAAATGGCTTTTATTTAGCTGCAGCAGTGAAAGGGTTAACACAGGCCGACCTGCTCCGCATAACTCTGTCTGGAGCAGAAGCTGCCTCTCAAGGGTATTAGCAGAGTGGCCCCAGGCTGAGATGGGGGGGTGTGGGGGGGCGTGGCCCAGACACAGCCAAAGAGCGTCCCTGCCCCAGCTGAGATCATGGACCCCCCGGGGCCAGGTGCTGCCCAGAAACAGCGAGAGACCATCCCCAACAAGCTCACAGGGTAAGTAGCCAAATGCAGTGATATATTCCCCATGTTACAGCTGAGAAACTGAGGCACAGAGGGGGGCGGGGACTTGCCCAGGGTCACACAGGCATTCTGTAGCAGAGCTGGGAATAGGTCCAAGGTGTCCAGCATCCCAGGCTAGCACCTTAGCCACAAGGCAGGCCGGCTATCCCACCGCTGACACCAGTCTCTATTTAGCTCACTCCCTGCAATGACCCTGTCCCTCTCTCTGGCCTTAGATGTTGACATAGATGTGTTCCTCTGTGAACTGTTCCCCGTCGCCTCTCTCCCTGTAGCATCTTCCTCCTCCTCCTCCTCCTCCTCTCCCTTTCTTCTCAAGGGCTCCCCCTTCCCTGGTGGCGTTCTGTGTGGGGAGAGACCGGGTTAGTGGGGAAGAGTGGCCGCCATGCCCAGGGGAAAGGATGGGAGGGGACACCAGTGGGGAGTGCTGGAGGGGGAAAATCCCAGCAGAGGGGGATTCTGGGAGCAGGGGAGGGGGTCCCAGAGCCCTTGTGGAGTTCAGGGAGGGATCCCAGCAGGGTGGGGGATGGGGCAGGGACGGGGTTGGCGGGTACAGAGTCTGGGATAAGCCGCCGAAGGGCCGGGAACCCACCTGTCTGTGGGAGGGCGCCGTAGACGCTTGCTGCTCGGAGGAGTGACAGACCTGCCCGTCTCCAGTCCCTTGGCACCGTCCAGCCCTGGAGGGGACCCTGCCCCCCTGCCTGGGGTGAAACCAGCATCAACATCTGACCTCTAGGCCCATCTAGCCTGGTGTCCCGCCTCCTCCCTCCTGCTCCGATCAGACCTATGGGTCCATCTATCCCAATATCTCCCCCCCGCACCGCCATCCCAAAGCAGCAGAACTCCCTGTGGGGGGAGCCCAGGGCTGGGCTAGCAGGGGCTGTGGGTCGGGAGTGAGGGGCACCAGCAGAGCTGCATGTCAGGGGAGCCCAGGGCTGGCACACCAGGGGGCTGTGGGTCGGGATTGAGGGGCAACAGGTGGAATTTCATGCTTCCAAGAAGTGATAGTTGATCTTGGGGGATCCATTTATTCCCCCATTCCAGGCTACAGTTCCCACCAGATCCTTCTCCCGTCCCGCCCGAGTCTCACCTTCCCTTCACGACTTTCCAGGCCACTGCAGCCCCGGCACCAACCAGCACGAGGCTCCCAGCAACCACCGAGGCCACCACGAGTGTCCGGGAGAAGCCCGCTGCAAACCAACAGCTGGTGTTAGCGGTGGGATCGGCTGGGCGGCCATGGGCCCTACAGGGCTTGTAATGAACTGGTGGGTACGGCGTAGGGGGAGGGTCCCCTGAGCGGGAGAGCGGCCGAGGGCTGGCCTAGCCATGAGGACGGAGCCCCCTTCCCCACCTCTCCAGGGAGGCACAGAGGTGAAAGGGGCAGGTGGGGACTGTGTGACTTATACGTGGGTTGCCTTCTGTCTAAGTGGCTGGCACATAGCACCGTATTTCCTCACATATACATCTCTGCCAGAAGACAAAAAGGACACTGCTTTTAGCTAATGGCAAAACTGGATCCCATGCCCAGCCCCCGCCAGTCCCCGGTACCTGCGGGCACAACGGTCAGCACGGCCTGGCTCTGCCCGTGGGCGTTGGTGGCAGCGCAGGACACGTTGGCCAGGGCCCCGGCCAGGCCCCGCAGCTCCCCACTCACAGCCGGGCCCAGTGCCCGCGAAGTCGCTCGCAGATCAGGGCCCTCGAAGTCCTTGGGGAGGGTGCGGTTGGGCAAGCGCCACTCAAGGCGGGGCGGGGGGTTACCCTCGGCGGCACAGTGACACGTGGTCTCTCCCCTGGGATCGCGGCCCTGAAGCGTGCAGTTCCCCCGTGGCAACAGCGTCGGCGGGTCTGCAACGGGACATGGGACGTGTGGGGGGATTTGCCTCCTGGGACCCCAGTGCCCTCCTATAGAACCCAGGAGTCCTGGCTCTCAGCCCAACCCCTGCCACTAGACCCCACGCCCCTCCCAGAGCCAGGGATAGAACCCAGGAGTCCAGGATCTCAGACCCCGCCCCTCTAACCACTAGACCCCACTCCCCCACCAGAGGTGGATGAGGTCACTCACAGTGGACCTGGAGCCGGATGGCTCTGCGGGAGCAGACCCCAACTACGGCGGGGTACGTGACGGTGCAGACGAGCTCTTTGCCGTCATCCCCCGGGGCCGGCGTGAAGCTGAGCTCAGAGCTATAGGAGATGCTGCCGTTCGCCAGGGTGATCGAGATGTTCCTGGCTGTGTAGTTGAACCCCCCTGTCCAGGTGATTTGGGGAGGGGTCCCAGAGCAGGTCCCTGGAGCCTGGCAGGTCACATTCACCAGCTGTCCGGACAGCAGCACCTTGGAGACCTTCAGCACTGGCTGCTCCATCAGCTCTAAGCATGCGACACCATTAAAATTCAACTCAGTGGAGAATTACTGGGGTTAATCCCCGGAACTCCCTGCCCCTGGGTATTAGTGGGGCTAACCCGCGGGACTCCCCGCCACTGGGTATAAGCAGAGTTAATCCTGCTGAACTCTCCAGGGCCCCCCGGCCTCACCTGTCACGTCCACCTGTGGCTGGGTCACCACGTAGCTGTATTTAAAGTCTCCCTTCACAAAGCGGAAGTAGTAGCGGTCCCTGTCTCCAGCTCTCACATCGCTGATGAGCAGGGAGCAGTCATCCGGGGCGTCCCCCACCAGCCTGATCCGGCCCCCAGGCTCCCTCGGGGCCCTGCCGGGATCTGTGGTGGCCACGGCCGGGCTGGTGTCCCTGTCGTCGTCCCTGAGGAACCAGTATTTGTAGGCGAACCCGGAGGAGTTGAAGTTGGCTGTGAAATTACAGGGGAGCAGGACGCAGAGACCCTGCTGGGCCGTGACGCGGGACGGGACATGGATCCAATAGTCGGGCGCCTGGCAGAGCCGACCTGCAGGGGAAACAGACCAGCTCTGCCGTTGCCCCTCCGGCCCGACCCGCAGCCCCCTGATCCACCCCCACCCCCACACAGAGCTCTGCCGGTGCCCCTCAGTCCTGACCCGCACCCCCTTAGATCCACCCCCACCCCCACACAGAGCTCTGTCCTTCCCTGGGGAGAGAGAATAAAAAGACACCAACAACGGAGCAGAGATGAAATATGGGCTCTAAGAGGGGACTGGGGGGCTAGTGGTTAGAGACGGGGGGGGGGGGATGGGGAGCTGTGTGTTTCCAAGTCACTGACGGGGGCCGGGTCTGATAACGAGACTCGATTTCTCAGCTGGGTCAATATTTGCCTTTATTAGCTGGTGAAAGAGGAAGCAGGTTCGGGCCGGAGTCAAGGGTTTGGGGGAGGGGCATTTTACTAACCAGCCCCCCTCTTCCAGGACATCTCATTCTCCCCACAGCTCTGCCAGTGCCCCTCACTCCCGACCCGCAGCCTCCTGCCAGACCAGCCCTGGGTTCCCCCACCCCACAGCTCTGCCAGAGCCCCTTTAATTCCCCAAACCATAAATTATTTGTCCAGTATCAGGGATTTCCCTCCCCCACAAGGGGGGGAGGTTCACCCACCCTGAAATCCCCCATCACCCCCCAGCGTTGAAACCAACCAAGGGGAGGAACATACCAGGAACCAAGACTGCACCAACCCGCCATCTGCAGCTTCAAGTGGTTTATCGACGTCCCAACAGCCCGAAGCACAAACCAAGCTACCTACTGAAGAAACTGCAACCTAAGGGCTGTTCTCCATGTTTGTTGCTCAAACGTTTCTGTCATAACTATAAAGGGAAGGGTAACAGCTCTCCTGTGTACAGTACTATAAAATCCCTCCTGGCCAGATACTCCAAAATCCTTTTACTTGTAAACGGTTAAGAAGCTCAGGTAACCTGGCTGACACCTGACCCAAAGGACCAATAAGGGGACAAGATACTTTCAAATCTTGGTGGGGGGAATGTTTTTGTTTGTGCTCTTTGTTTTGGGGGTTGTTCACTCTTGGGACTAAGAGGGACCAGACATCTCTCATATTTCAAACTTGTAAGTAAACAGCCAGGCAAGGCGTGTAGTTTTATCTTTGTTTTCTCAACTTGTAAATGTACCTTTTACTAGGGTGTTTACCTCTGTTTGCTGTACTTTGAACCTAAGGCTAGAGGGGGGTCCTCTGGGCTCTTTAAGTTTGATTACCCCGTAAAGTTATTTTCCATCCTGATTTTACAGAGATGATTTTTACCTTTTTCTTTAATTAAAAGCCTTCTTTTTAAGAACCTGATTGATTTTCCTTGTTTTTAGATCCAAGGGGGCTGGATCTTGATCCACCAGGAGTTGGTGGGAGGAAGGAGGGGGGGGATGTTTAATTTCTCCTTGTTTTAAGATCCAAGGGGTTTGGATCTGTAGTCACCAGGGAGTTGGTGGAAGAGTCTCTCAAGGCTACCCAGGGAAGGGAGTTAGCCCATTGGGAATGGTGGCAGTGGACCAGATCAAAGCTGGTAGTTAAGCTTAGAAGTTTTCATGCAGGCCCCCACATCTGTACCCTAAAGGTCAGAGTGGGGAAGGAGCCTTGACAGTTTCCTATTTAGTGACTGTGCAAAGGAAGCCCCTGGTGCACCTCTGCCCACAAAGCTTACGCGGAAGGAAAGCGTCTCGCTGCTACAGCGGGGAAAAGTGGAGGCGCTTGGTTTGCCAGGCCCATCAGCAAAGCCAGGGCTGACGAGCCCAGTAAAGGGCTGCAAAACACCAAGCGTCTGGTCTGCAGGAAACCTCTGAGCCAGTCACGGGCACAGGCAGATTTAGAAGCACTTAATGCTGGAGACACAGCGCAGTTTGTGTCACAGCCCAACATGAGGCCACGTGAAGTGCGTTGTCACTTGTTAACGCTGAATGTGGACGCTGGTTTGAACAAGACCGGCAAATGCTCCCGATCTCTCTGCAAGAAACGCAGCTGACTAGCTAGAAACAGCAGAGCAACAGAGAAAGACTCAGGAGCTGGGAAGTGAAGAACTCTCTCTCTGCAGTCAGACAACGTGCAGACGTGGCTGAGAAATGCACCGTGCAAATGGGTGTCACGTACGAAGTCACTGCGGACGTCCTCCAGATGGCCGTGGGAGGCCAGTAGATGCATTTCTAGATGTTCAGGTTATAGACGACACATCAGCCGCATCTCTGACAACCCACATCTCAGAAGAGTTAAATGCTTGTCAATTGGACCCCAAAGAGATGCTGCTTCTGCATTTGATGGAGCTGCAAACTTCTTTGGAAGACCTTATGGAGTGTAAACTTTGCTCAGAGCAAGGTATAATCCTAATCTCTCCTATACACACTGCAGAGGCCATTTTAACTGCAGGATCCGGACAGATAATGGAGCAAGTAATTAAGCAATCGATGTGCAAACAGGTAGAAGACAATAGGGTGATAAGTAACAGCCGTCATGGATGTGTCAAGAACAAATGGTTTCAAACCAATCTGATATCTTTCTTTGACAGGGTAACACGCCTTGTGGTTAGGGGGGAAGCGGTAGATGTGGTGTATCTTGACTTTAGTAGGGCTTTTGATACTGTATTACATGACCTTCTCATAAACAAACTAGAGAAATACAACCTAAGTGGGTGCATAACTGGTTGGAAAACCGTTCCCAGAGAGTAGTTATCAACGGCTCACCGTCATGCAGGAAGATCATAATGAGTGGAGTCCCACAGAGATCAATTCTGCGTCCAGTTCTGTTCAATATCTTCATCAATGATTTAGATCATGGCATAGAGCAGGGGTAGGCAACCTCTGGCACGAGTGCCAAAGGCGGCACGCGAGCTGATTTTCAGTGGCACTCTCACTGCCTGGGTCCTGGCCACCGGTCCAGGGGGGGGTCTGCATTTTAATTTAGTTTTAAATGAAGCTTCTTAAACATTTTAAAAACCTTGTTTACTTTATACAACAATAGTTTAGTTATATATTATAGACTTATAGAAAGAGACCTTCTAAAAACGTTAAAATGTATGACTGGCCCGCGAAACCTTACATTAGAGTGACTAAAAGAAGACTTGGCACACGACTTCTGAAAGGTTGCTGACCCCTGGCATAAAGAGTACACTTATAAAGTTAGCGGATGATACCAAGTTGGGAGGGGTTGCAAGTGCTTTGGAGGATGGGATTAAAATTCAAAATGATCTGGACAATCTGGAGAAATGGATGAAATTAAATGAGGAGAAATGCAAAGTACTCCACTTAGGAAGGAACAATCAGTTGCACACATACAAATGGGAAATGACTGCCTAGGAAGGAGTACTGTGGAAAGGGATCTGGGGGTCATAGTGGATCACAAGCTAAATATGAGTCAACAGTGTAACACTGCCTCAAAAAAGCAAAAATAATTCTGGGCTGTATTAGCAGAAGTGTTGTAAGCAAGACACAAAAGTAATTCTTCTGCTCTGCTCTGCGCTGATTAGGCCTCAACCGGAGTATTGTGTCCAGTTTAGGGTTACCATATTTTGTGCCTCCAAATGGAGGACACTCCACAGCCCCCGGCCCCGCCCCCAGCCCCGCCCACACACACCCCGCCCCAACCCCTCCCCCTCCCCAAAGTCTCCGCCCCCTCCCCTGCTTCCCGCGAATATTTGATTCGCGGGAAGCCTGAAGCAGGTAAGGGGGGGTGTGGGGGGAGGAGGCGCGGCCCAGGCTGGCCCCCGGCGGCTCCATCCTGGGTCGGCTCGGGCCCTGGGGTGCCAGCACTGCCGGCCCCCGGCGCACTCCCCGGCTCCCCGCCCCACGGGCTCGGTTCCCCGGCTCCCCGCCCGGCTCCCGGCTCCCCGGCTCCCCGCCCCACGGGCTCGGCTCCCCGGCTCCCCCCCCGGCTCCCCGCCCCGCGGGCTCGGCTCCCCGGCTCCCGGCCCGGCTCCCGGCTCCCCGCCCCGCGGGCTCGGCTCCCCAGCTCCCCGCCCGGCTCCCGGCTCCCCGGCTCCCCGCCCCGCGGGCTCGGCTCCCCGGCTCCCGGCCCGGCTCCCGGCTCCCCGCACCGCGGCCTCGGCTCCCCGGCTCCCGGCCCCGCGGGCTCGGCTCCCCGGCTCCCCGGACCCCGGCTGACCGGCTCCCCGGACCCCGGCCCCACGCCCGGCCCCGCGCCCAGCCCGGCACTGTGACCCTGGCCCGGCACCATGCCCCCGGCCCCGCACCGGCGCCGGCCCAGCACCACCGAGCCCTCCCGATTTTCCCGGACATGCCCGGCTTTTGGGGATTTCCCCCCGGACGGGGATTTGAGCCCCCAAAAGCCGGACATGTCCGGGAAAATCCGGACGTATGGTAACCCTAGTCCAGTTCTGGGCATCACATTTCAGGAAAGATGGGGATAAATTGGAGAAAGTCCAGAGAAGAGCAACAAAAATGATTAAAGGTTAGAAAAAGGTCATAGATCATGAGGAAATCTTGAAAAAATTGGGTGTGTTTAGTCTGGAGAAGAGAAGCCTCAGAGGGGACATGAGAACAGTTCTCAAGTACAAGTACATAAAAGGTTGTTACAAGGAGGAGAGAGGTAAATTGTTCTCCTTAACCTCTGAGGATAGGAAAAGAAGCAATGGGCTTAAATTGCAGCAAGGGAGGTTTAGGTTGGACATTTGGAAATACTTCCTAACTGTCAGGGTGGTTAAACACTGGAATAAATTGTCTAGGGAGGTTGTGGAATCTCCATCATGGGGGATTTTTAAGAGCAGGTTGGATAAACACCTGTCAGGGAAGGTCTAGATAATACTTAGTCCTGCCATGAGTGCAGGGGACTGGACTAGATGACCTCTCGAGGTCCCTTCCAGCCCTACAATGCTGTAATCTATTCAACTAGAACTAGTACGAGCTGCAGAATCTTGAAAAGACATTTAAAAAGCCGTAAATGTCTTCATTACACTCTTTTTCTCAGCAAGATTCCAAAAAGCCTGAACGTCTTGATGAAAATGGAAAATGAAGTTCTAATTAGTCCAGCCTGGGAAAACCTGCTGGCTTTCAACGAGCGATCCTTGGCTGTGGTCTTAAAATGACTGCAACCGTTCTTACTGGCTTTGGAAAGTCTCTACCGAGCTGGGACGGATCTAAGGAGTGAGGCTGGTGGATTACTTTTACTACAACCTTCAGAGATGACAATGGCTGTTCTCTCTCTTGTAACTCTACTGATGAAATCACTTGGGTTATCAGACAACGCCATTCAAACATCTGCTTCAACAGTCATAGATTTTTGTCCAGCAACAGAAGCTACACTTGGATCAATCAGAGAAATAGTCATTGAAAAGGTTCTGGAAGAAGCAAAAACTTCAGTCCAGAAGTTGACTAATGAAGGCATTTAAATTGACTCCTTAAGTGAAGAGGACAAGAAGTGTCTGTTAAGCCAGCTGAAAAAGTACAACAGAGTTGTCTTTTACAAATCTACTACAGCAACTTCTGGATTCTATCAACCTCTGTGTAGCTTTTACAGATGCCTTCTCATAAAACGCCAACAGAGAAGTGGTGTGAGGCACTCCCAGCAATGGGGCTGCCATGTGATCAGGACAGAAGAGAGGATTTGGACCCAGAGTGGAATGTCATACGACGAACGAATGAAGATTTGACTTCAGCTTCTTCTTCATCATCACTCGTGGCGCAACCTGATCTTTGTGCTGTTCCCTGGGCTGGCAGAAGTAGGAATTCATCTCCTGCTACTCCCAGTCACAGCAGCTCCGGTCAGGGCCGTAGCAACAAAGAACGTGGCCCCCTCCAAACATATGTCCGGGCGGGGCCCCTTACAATGCAGAAACTGGAATGTGGTATTTATTTTGCCACTTTTAGGGGCCCCCCGCCTTGCGGGGCCCCCTCTGGTCGGAGGGTACGGAGGGTGCTCGCTACGCCTCTGGGTCCGGTCGAGTGTCTCTTTCCTCGCTGAACAGAACGCTGTGTTCTGGGAGGAGTCACCTTCTGCCTGGTCAGGAGCAGGAAGGAAGGAGCCTGCCGTGAAGGCCTGGCAGAACCGGGCACAGGAGAAGCCTCCGAAGGGGAACTGACGGCATTCAACAAGTCCAAAATTACAGCAAGAAGCCAAGAAGGCTGGAGCTGTCGTGCTTCACGGAAGGCTTGAGTAGCCAGCTCTAATGTGACGGTTTTACAGCATAAGTTAGAGCTAATACAATGATCATGACATATTTCTCAGTTGTTACCATGGTGCCATACAGCCCCCCCTCGCCCTCACGGGCTCACCCCTCATCCCCTGTGACTTCAAACAGTCCCCCCCCATTTCAATTCCTGGGGAAATACTGCTTTGAAATCACATTCTCCCAACAGCTCCGCCAGTGCCCCTCACTCCCGACCCACAGCCCCTGCTAGCCCAGCCCTGGGCTCCACCCCTGCCCCTGCCCGCAATCTGCTAGAGCCCCTTTATTTCCCCAAACCATTAGTTATTTGACCAGTATCAACTCTTAGAGCAGGAGGCATCTGGAACCCAGGACTCCTGGGTTCTATCCCTGGCTCTGGGAGGGGATTGGGGTCTAGTGGGTTAGAGGAGGGGGGGCTCGGAGCTAGGACTCCTGGGTTCTCTCCACCGCGCTGGGGGATTCCTGCCAGCCCAGCTGTCTCTGCTGTTGTTCTCTTACCCTGGCAGAGCAGTGCGAGGATGATTTCAATGCAGACCTTGGTGGAAGGGAGCATCTGGCTGGCTCCTGGCACCCACATCCTCCTGCTCCACGGCTCCGGGGCGCAGTCAGCGCCTGGAATTATAAGCTCTGCGATTTGCTGCTGTCAGTGGGTCCCAGATCGCTGCATGGTGCTGGTGGAAGAGAGGGTGGGGAAATGACTGAGCAGAGCGGGGCAGTGGGGTCTAGTGGTTAGAGCGGGGTGGGGCTGGGACTCACACACAGGGTCGCTCTGTACTTACCCAGGGCCCGGGTGATTCTGCGCCCAGCCCAGCGCTGAGCGGGCACCGAACCACAGCTACTGCAACTCCCCCCTCCCACAGGGAAACCACATCCTGCCAAACCCGCCCGGCACCACACAGCGCAGACCCACGGGTCCCTCTAGTCCGGCGTCCCGCCTGCCCCCCAGCCATGTGGACCCAGAGCTGGGGGCTGTGTCCTGTCTCTGTGTCCCTCCCCCACAGCCTGTGCGCTCAGCCCCTGGGCCTCCCACATCCCGGCTCTGGTTTTCACCCCAGCTGCTGGGAATGTGCACGTCTGACCGGGGTGGGGCTGTCCGGGGTGCAAGCTGGGCTGGGGAGCAGCCGTGTCCCCTCCCACTCCAGCCCAAGATGCTGCATTGCTGGCGACCT
Source organism: Chrysemys picta bellii (assembly GCF_011386835.1). Lineage (NCBI taxonomy): Eukaryota > Metazoa > Chordata > Testudines > Emydidae > Chrysemys > Chrysemys picta. Next base: position 5,300,827 of record NC_088810.1, on the reverse strand, counting down.
GCCCCCACTCCAGCCTCCGCCCACACCCAGCCTCCAGCCTGTAGCTTGCGCCACTAGCCGGCTCCTCACGAATTAAACTGCAGAGCGACCCCAGCAAGTGCTCGATCCCTGCCTCCCTCCAGCTCCCCGCTGGAGATCTGCCTCGTGCACGGCTCAGTCCGCTCCCGGTGCCGGACAGGTCCGTCAGCTCAGCAAAGGCCAACGTCCTGCCCCTGCCCTGGAGTCCCCAACTGCAGTTCCCACATGCCGGTGTCGAGGGAATATTAACACAATCTGATTCACTCCAGCATGATTTGTCGCATCCTAAGCTGTAGTTACTTTCACAGGCTGGCTGTCCTTGCAGCCTGGGGTCCCCTCCTTCCTCAGTTCATTGGCTTCAGATGTCTCCTGATGGTTTCGGTCGACACATGGAGAAGAGGAGAGGTAAAACGCAGGGCACTGTCTCTTGTTTTCATACCGCTGTCCTCTTTGAGGAGTCCCGCAGCTGGGGTGCAGGCGACAAGCAGTGGATGTGGGATTTGAACTGCCACAGCGATGAAATGTACATTTCTTGTTTATACCTCTCCCCGACCCATCCTGGCTGGACAATGGCTCGTTAACAGCTGTCTGGGCCTGCGTGCCTTTGTCTCTGAAAAACTGGTGTGTGGGTGCTACCCAGAATTACAGTAACAATCGTACTGTAGAATCTTATAACTTCATCCACAGTATTGGTACCCGTATTTCAGCAGGGCAATAATATTCAGCAGATTATGAATTTTCGAATGACACCACCCGAGGCATAATTTGATCAAGATTTATCATTTTAGGAAATGGGGTGTACATGGGGGGCAGGTTGTCACCCTTAAAGCTCAGTCTCAGTGCAACATGTCAGTGTGCCCTTCTTGTGGATTCACAGACACTTCCCAGCCCTCTGAGCCAGCCAGCCCTCCTCCCCGGGATGGGGGGGAGTTACAGATTGTATTGTATGTGTCTTTCTTCAGCCTGTTTTCAGGCCCTTACACTTGCTTTTATTTGAATCTTTAGCTCAGCCTCTGTTAAAGAAACTTCATTTTGGGTTTACTATTGTTAGGGGCCAAATCCTAAAGTTTGTGTTTGTATTATCACTGTTTATTGTATTTGGGTGGCATCCATGTTAGAATCCAAAATGGAGTACTGGTCATGTGACCCGAGGATTAGCTAGACTGCTTCCCGCCCTTTTCAATGGTCAGCAGTGGCGCAGTGTGTGGCGAAGTGGGACTGTTCTTAATGTTTCCTCTGAATAGTGTGTGGGTGCCTCAGTTTCCCCTATGCATTTCTTAAGTCTCTAGGTGGTGGGGAAAGGCCAGTGAGCATAAATCACTGACACTCTGTCTCCCTGTCAACAAATGGCCAGGGCCCCTTCCCCCCCCTGCAAGGAAATAGCTAAAGGTGAACAAAGAGATCAAGTGACCTCCTGGCCCAGGAAAGAGACAAAGCTGAGAGAAGGAGGGGCTGGAGGGGGTTGGAGAGTTGGGGCTGGCTGGGGACGAGGAGTGAGGGCAGATGTGGGTGTCCGGCTCTCTGAACCCCATAATGGACCCGGCCGAGGGGTCCCGTTCGCCGCCGTACCTACAAGCTCTGTTTTAGACCGTGTTCCTGTCATCTAATAAACCTCTGTTTTACTGGCTGGCTGAGAGTCACGTCTGACTGCAAAGTGGGGGTGCGTGCAGGTCTTCTGGCTTCCCCAGGACCCCGCCTGGGCGGACTCACTGTGGGAAGCACACTGAGGGGCATAAGCTGAATGCTCCCAGGAGAGACCCAGGAGGTGAAGACGTATGAGCTTCTTGCCCTGAAGACCATCTGCTCCAAGGGAGAGGAGGCTCCCCAAAGTCCTGACTGGCTTTGTGGGGAGCAGTTCTAGAGCATCGCCCGGGGACTCCGTGACACAGTGGTTCATAGATTCATAGATTCTAGGACTGGAAGGGACCTCGAGAGGTCATCGAGTCCAGTCCCCTGCCCGCATGGCAGGACCAAATACTGTCTAGACCATCCCTGATAGACATTTATCTAACCTACTCTTAAATATCTCCAGAGATGGAGATTCCACAACCTCCCTAGGCAATTTATTCCAGTGTTTAACCACCCTGACAGTTAGGAACTTTTTCCTAATGTCCAACCTAAACCTCCCTTGCTGCAGTTTAAGCCCATTGCTTCTTATTCTATCCTTAGAGGCTAAGGTGAACAAGTTTTCTCCCTCCTCCTTATGACACCCTTTTAGATACCTAAAAACTGCTATCATGTCCCCTCAGTCTTCTCTTTTCCAAACTAAACAAACCCAATTCTTTCAGCCTTCCTTCATAGGTCATGTTCTCAAGACCTTTAATCATTCTTGTTGCTCTTCTCTGGACCCTCTCGAATTTCTCCACATCTTTCTTGAAGTGTGGTGCCCAGAACTGGACACAATACTCCAGTTGAGGCCTAACCAGCACAGAGTAGAGCGGAAGAATGACTTCTCGTGTCTTGCTCACAACACACCTGTTAATACATCCCAGAATCATGTTTGCTTTTTTTGCAACAGCATCACACTGTTGACTCATATTTAGCTTGTGGTCCACTATAACCCCTAGATCCCTTTCTGCCGTACTCCTTCCTAGACAGTCTCTTCCCCTTCTGTATGTGTGAAACTGATTGTTCCTTCCTAAGTGAAGCACTTTGCATTTGTCTTTGTTAAACTTCATCCTGTTTACCTCAGACCATTTCTCCAATTTGTCCAGATCATTTTGAATTATGACCCTGTCCTCCAAAGCAGTTGCAATCCCTCCCAGTTTGGTATCATCCGCAAACTTAATAAGCGTACTTTCTATGCCAATATCTAAGTCGTTAATGAAGATATTGAACAGAGCTGGTCCCAAAACAGACCCCTGTGGAACTCCACTTGTTATACCTTTCCAGCAGGATTGGGAACCATTAATAACAACTCTCTGAGTACGGTTATCCAGCCAGTTATGCACCCACCTTATAGTAGTCTCATCTAAGTTGTATTTGCCTAGTTTATCGATAAGAATATCATGCGAGACCGTATCAAATGCCTTACTAAAGTCTAGGTATACCACATCCACCGCTTCTCCCTTATCCACAAGACTCGCTATCCTATCCAAGAAAGCTATCAGATTGGTTTGACACGATTTGTTCTTTACAAAAAAGGACCAGCTCAAACCAGTTCTGAGCGGGGATGCTAAGGGGTTTCTCGCCTTAGACTCTTTCTGAGGCCGGCAGTGACCTCAGTGGGGGGCTGCCCATCCTAGAGGTTGGGGCGCGTGTCTTGCTCCAACCGGCCGCCTGGCCTCCGGAGCCATTACCTGCCACTGTCACAGCCGTTCCCATCCCCCTGCAGATGCCCGCGGACAGACCACCGAGGGGTCGCTCCAGGGCTCCTCTCCCGATGCTCGATACGAGCTCAGAGAGAGAGGCCCTGAGCACCCGGCGGGAGGGCGAATGTGTGTGTGTCATACTGACCTCGTACCCCCATGTGGGGGTGATTTCGGTCCCGGCTTCACGCCACGCGTCACTGATTCCTGCACCTGGAGAAGAAGAAGTTTGTCACGGACTCCCAGGTCCTGGCCACTCTTGGCCCCAAGCGGTGCCTGGGGGGAACCCCCTTCAGTGCGACAGCCCTTCTCGGGGGTCTGCTCTCTCTCAGGGGTTCAGCCCCTCTGCCTCCTGGAACCGCATCTCTGAGTCTTAGCACGTCTGTCTCTCGCTGTGGGCTCCCTCAGGGACTCCACTCGCTCCGGACCCCCGGAGCCTCCACTCCCAGAGGGAATAATGCCCCCTGTTCTCTAGCCCGGAGCGACTCTCAGCCAGCGTAACACAGGAGGGTTTATTGAGCGTCTGAACCCAGCACAGGAAACTCTCAGGGCCTCAGGCCTGGCCTCCCTCAGCACAGTACATTTAAGTCTCCCCTGCATCCAGGTGGGCTCTGCCTGCTCCCCCTCTCCAGCCCAGAGCCCCCCTGCTGTCCAGCTGGGCATCTGATATCACCTCCCCCATGTCCGGCCACTGTCCTTTGTCTTCTATCCAGGTAAACAGGGTCATCTGGGTCCCCCCTCCTCTCAGCCGTCCTCTGGCCCCCTCTGGCTGGACCTGGCTGGTCAGGTCACCACGGTCCTCTCCCCGCAGCCCATTGTCCTCCCACTGGCCAGAACCAGCTGTGACTTCCGGGCTGGGCCTCTCGGTCATGAGTCGCTGGGGTATCCATTCTCCAGGCCATCGGCCGGGGTCCCAAGTTCCGTCGCTCGTCCTCTGTAACAACAAACTGCCTCTCCCATCACCTCGTTAAACCAGTAACACCCAGGGAAACTGAGTCCCACCTCCTCGGCATGCAAACCATTGGAAAAACCAAGAAAACACCCCCATTTTGTCACATCTCTCCCCCCTTCCAGTCTGAACGGAGCAGGGTCACTTAGCCAGTGACCTGGGGAAGTTCAGGGCCCCCGCCCCGTGATAAAGCATCGGCTATAACATTGGCCCTCCCCAGCACATGGCCCACCTCCATGTCATACCCCTGGAGGAGCAGGGCCCATCTCAGCAGCTTGGCATTAGCCCCTTTCATTGGGTGCAGCCACGTCGGGGTGAATGGTCGGTGCACACGGTGAAGCGCCGCCCACATAGATACGGCTGCAGTTTGTTAAGGGCCCACCCCAGGGCCAAGCATTGCTTCTCTATGGCCGCATAGTGCTACCCCCGGGGCAGCAGCTTCTTGCTCAGGTACACACTGGGGTGTCTCTCCCCCTTAGTATCAGTTTCAATCAGCACCGCCCCCAGCCCTGCATCTGAGGCGTCGGTGAACACCAGGAAAGGTTTGTTCAAATCCGGGTTTACCAGCACTGGGCTTTGGATAAGTGCCCCCTTCAGCGCACAGAGAGCCCTCGGGCACTGCTCGGTCCAGACCACCTTGTCCGGCTTTCCCTTTCGACATAACTGCGTGAGGGGTGCTGCCAGGGAGCTGAAGTGGGGCACAAACCTCTGGTAGTACCCTGCAATCCCCACCTTGCACTTTCCAGCTTTTATGGTCAGTCCTGCATCCTGGAGGCGACCCAGCACCCTCTTCACCTGGGACACATGTTCCTTCCAGGTCTGGCTAAAGACAGATATCGTCAATATACGCTAGAGCAAAGTCTTCCACCCCCCTTAGTAACTGATCCACCAGGCATTGGAAGGTGGCAGGTGCCCCCTTGAGGCCGAAAGGCAGGACCAGGAACTCGAAGAGCCCTATTGGAATGGTGAAGGCGGACTTCACCCTGGCCTCCGGGTCCAAAGGCACCTGCCAGCAGCCTTTGGTAAGATCCATGGTAGTGAGGTACCGGGCACCCCCCAACTTGTCTAGGAGCTCATCGGTCCTCGGCATGGGGTAGGCATCGGACATGGTGATGGCATTGAGCTTCCGATAGTCCACACAGAACCGGATCGACCCGGCCTGCTTGGGGACCAGCACCACGGGTGAGGCCCAGGGGCTGGCGGACGGCTGGATCACCCCTAAAGCCGGCATGTCCCCAACCTCTCTCCCCAGGTCCTGGGCTGATGGACGGGTTGGCTCCCGTCTCCACCTGGTGGACAGCCGGGTTAGTGAGCCCAGGCCGGCTGGAGAACAGCTGCCGGTACGAATGCAGCACGGCTCTGATCTCTGCCTGCTGGGCAGGGGTTAGCTGGTCTGAGAGGGGAATTGACTCCAGCGAGGGGTTAGCCCCAGTCTCAGGGAGGAGTCCCACCAGGGGATCCTCTCCCTTCTCCTCCCACTGCCCACACACAGCCAGCACCAACTTCTCCCTGTCCCAGTATGGCTTCATCCTGTTGACATGATACACCCGGTGGCTGTGAGCCTGGTTGGACAGTTCCACCACATAGTTCACCTCATTTATCTGTCTGATGACCTTGAAGAGGCCGTCCCAGGCCACTTGCAGCTTGTTCTTCCTCACGGGGATGAGGAGCATCACCTGGTCCCCGGTAGCATAGGAGCGGGGACGTGCTGAGCGGTCATACCAGACCTTCTGCTTCCTCTGGGCCCTGGCTAGGTTTCCCCTGGCCAAGCCCATGAGCTCCACGAGCTTTTCCTGGAAAGTCAGTACATACCTCACCACTGATTCCCCATCAGGAGAGGCCTTTCCCTCCCACTCGGCCCTCATCAAGTCCAGGGCCCCCTCACTCTCCTCCCATACAGCAACTCGAACGGGGAGAACCCTGTGGATTCCTGGGCACTTCCTTGTATGCTAACAGCAGGTGGGGTAAATACTTGTCCCAGTCCTGCAGGTGCTGGTCCATAAAGGTTTTCAGCATCATCTTTAGGGTCCCATTGAACCTCTCCACCAACCCGCTGAACTGAGGGTGGTACACCAAGGCCCAGGTGTGTCAGACCCCACACCTCTCCCACAAGCACTGGAGCAGGGTTGACATGAAGTTAGAGCCCTGGTCTGTAAGGACCTCCTTGGGGAACCCCACTGTGGTGAAGATGGTCAGCAGCTCGTCTGCCACCGTGTCTACCTTGATAGAGGCCAGGGCCACCGCCTCGGGGTAGCGCGTAGTGAAATCTACCACCAACAGGATGTATTTGTTCCCTGACCGGGTCACCCTGCTGAGGGGCCCCACTATGTCCATGGCCACCTTCTGGAAAGGCTCCTCTATGATGAGCAAAGGTCTCAGCGGGGCTTTACACTTATCCCGGGCCTTCCCCACCCTCTGGCAGGAGTCACAGGACCTGCAATACTGTCGGACCGTGTCAAAGACCCCGGGGCAATAAAAGTTCTGCAGCAGCCTCTGCCTGGTGCGCCGGATGCCCTGATGCCCCGAAAGGGGGATATCGTGGGCCACGTACAACAGTCTGTGGTGGTACCTCTGGGGAACCACCAGCTGCCTCTTGGCCTTCCAAGGTTCAGTTCGCCCTGAACCAGCCCATTCCCGGTACAGGAATCCCTTCTCCCATGGGAATCGCTCCCGGCGGTTCTCCACCTGGGACCCTGCACTGCCGTGGCCAGCCAGGGCCCTCAGTTTCTCCAAGGAGCAGGACCGGCTCTAGGCACCAGCACTCCAAGCATGTGCTTGGGGCAGCACTTTCCAAGGGGCGGCGCTCCAGGCCCCCCCCCCCCCCCCCCTATTTTTTCCCCTTGGGGCACAAAAAGCCGGAGCCGGCCCTGAGCCAAGGCTTTCAGGCTGAGGTGGAACTGACGCTGCAGTTCTGGCTGCAGTCGCTAGATGGCGCTCACGGCAGCCGGAGTCGCACAGGCTGGATGCAGTCCAGGCTGCCCGGCCGCTGGAGAGCCGGAGCGTCGTCCCCGGACCCCGCCCGCTGCGCCCCTCCCCTGCCTCAGCCCCACACTGCCTGCCCTGGGCGGGGAGAGGCAGAGCCCGGCTCCGAGGGGGGCAGCGGGGGATACTGCCCTGCTGGGGGACCCCTGTGGCTCGGGCACCTGGGGGTCAGTGTCTGTCCTCTCGGCTCTGCCTGCACGGGGCTGGGGAAGCAGCTGTCAGCGCCTGCCCCTCTCAGCCCTTGCACCCCACATCCCATTCGCAGCCTCTTCACTTGTACCTTCCCCCCCATCGCTCCTTCACCCGCACCTCTCCCCTTGTACTCTCCCTTCACCCGCACCTCCCCCTTGTACTCTCCCTTCACCCGCACCTCCCCCTTGTACTCTCCCTTCACCCGCACCTCTCCCCTTGTACTCTCCCTTCACCCGCACCTCTCCCCTTGTACCCTTCCCCAGCCCTCTCCTCCTGCACCTCCCCCTTCCCCTGCACCTCTTCTCCCGCAACCCTCCTGATACCCCCCCTCCTCTTCCACCCTCCTCCGCGAGTACATCACACCCCGCTTCTCTGCCAGTGTAGAGCCCCCAAGCACCCCCACACCCGCTCCTCCGCCTGAACCCTCTTTACTAGATCCCCACCCCTTTCCCGGTACAAGGTATGAGGGTTAGTCTCTATGCCTTCCATGTGCATTTGGAGCACTAAAGATGGGGTTGCGGGGGACGGGGAGGGGCAAGATTTATACTAAAGTGAAATAAAAATAGGAGAAACGGTTTGATCCCCACTGCAAGTGTAAATGGGGATTGCTGTGGTGAATGAGGAGGTCACGTTTGGGGGGGGGAGCCCAGGGCTGGGATGGCAGGGGGTGTGGATGGGGGGGGGAAGAGAGAGCCCAGGTCTGGGGTGGCAGGGGATGTGGGTGGGGGAGGGCACTGGTGGGGGGCGGGGGGAGAGCCCAGGGCTGGGGTGGGGGGCAGACAACATTTTTTTGCTTGGGGCAGCAAAAAGCCTAGAGCCGGCCCTGCCAAGGAGGGATCCACCTGCAGCTCCGTTTGGAATTCAGCTGCTGGGGCTGAGGATACAGCCCTGGCTGGTGGTGTCTCAGTTTCCCCACCTTGGGACGGAGGCTCCGGCCCAGCCCTGTCGAGCCTACCCTCGGCGCTTCAGCCCCGCCCCCCCCCCCCGCCCTCAGGAGGTCCCCCGCCGGCTCTGGCTCCGGGTAAGGACCAGGGCGCTCTGAGTGCCATTCGGCCAGTTCTCCAAGTCGTTACCCATTAGCACCTCGGTAGGCAGGTGATCGTGCACCCTGACTTCTTTGGGTCCCTCCTTAGCCCCCCCATTTCAGGTGTATCTTCGCTACCGGCACCTTGACAAGGGCCCGAATACTCCCCTCAGGGTCATGTAGTCATCGGGCACTAGCTGGTCTGGGTCCACCACCTCAGGCCGCGCCAGCATCACCTCTGCACCCGTGTCCCAGAACCCCTGGACGCTCCTTCCCCGCCACCTCAATGGGGATGATGTGGCGATTGTCCCCCGGGGCCTGTCCCACGCTCACCCGGCGGATTGAGTACGGGCGCTCCGGACCTGGGGCCCCGTCTTCCCCTGCTGGGCTGGCCTGGCGGTCCCCTCCCCCTGGCACAGCCCACTCAACTATGGCCCCCTGGACCAGCAGTGCCCCCTCCCGGTGGGCTCCCACCCAGTTAACACCCCGTGGATTCTGCTTGGCCGCCATTTCCTTCATCTTTAGGCATTGTGCCACCTTGTGTCCTTTTGGCCACAGTGCATTTCAGGTCCCTCAAGTCCCACAAGGGGGGTCGCCCCGCTCCGGCATTCCCGGGTACCCCTGAGTTGGGCTTCCTGGAGTCCCACCTTGGAGAGGTGTCTGGGTGACTCCCCTTCTGAGCCCCCGAAGTGGGTCCTCCTCCTGCCCCCGATCCTGCCCCTGCACTGCGCAGATCCTTGGGCTTCCGGTCCACTAGCCACATCTTAAGGTCTGGAGGGCAGATGTCATACAGCTGCTCCAACCCCACCAGGTTATACACATCCTCTGCGGTACTGGCCCCTGTGCCCTTCCCCCACTTGTGGAGATATTCCCCCAGCAGGTTGGCGACCTCCTTGTAAGTGACACCTGGGGTCTTGCGCACACCCCGGAATCGTTTCCTGTACGCCTCGGGGGTCAGTTCAAACTTCAGCAGCAAAGCCTGTTTGAACAGGTCGTAGTCCCCTGTCTCCACACCATCCATTTGGCTGAATGCCTCTATGGCCTTGGGACCCAGCTGGGGGGCGTCAGACAGCGGAGCCTGTCTGCAGGGTCAGTCCCGATCAGATCACAAGCCTTCTCAAAGGCTGTGAGATAGGCATCAATATCTCCCCCCCCCCCTTCGAACCGGGGCAGCAGTTTGGTGTCTAGAGTCCTCACAACACTGGCATCTCAGGGCCCTTCCCCACTACACCCCGGCAGGCCCTCTTGGCCCGCCGCTCCTCCAGCTCCAACTCGTGCTTCCGCTGTTCTGCACGGTCCACCAGCCTCCGCTCCTCCAGCTTCCGCTCCTTCGCTCTCAGCTCCAGCTCCAGTCTCCGCAGCTCCTCTAGGGAGGAACCTGACTGGGGCCCCCTTGTGCTGATTGGGGAGTCAGGTCTGACGCACTCCCGGTCGCTACACAGACTGCCCTCACGGCTACTCCCCGGCTCTCCGGGCACCCCGGGAGCCCCCCTGGGGTCTGGAGCCTGCGCCTAAGACGGGTCATTCTCTACAAGCTGAGCAATCAGCCGCTCCTTAGTGAGCCTCCCCACGCTCAGCCCCCTCTCCCTGCAGAGACGGGCCAGGTCGCTCTGACGGAGCTGGTTCTAGGCCATTTCCAGGCTGGTTCCGTTCAACACCCTCGTTCTATCGCTGGCAGCCACTCACTGCAAAGCGCCGGCGCCCGCAGCCAACGTCTACAGGGTGCATCCGCCAACCATCCTCTGCTACCACCTTGTCACAGGCTCACAGATCGTGCCCACTCTTGGCCCCGTGCGGTCCATGGGGGGTGCCCCTTTCAGTGAGACAGCCCTTCCTGGGGGTCCACTCTCTCTCAGGGGTTCAGCCCCTCCACCTCCTGGAGCCGCACCTCTCTGAGTCTTAGCACATCTGTCTCTGCCGTGGGCCCCCTCAGGGAGTCCACTCGCTCTGGACCCCCGGGGCCTCCACCCCCCGAAGGGGTTGATGCAACCCGGTTCTCTAGACTGGAGTGACTCTCAGCCAGCGTAAAACAGGAGGATTTATTGAGCATTGAACACAGCATAGGAAACTCTCAGGGCCCTCAGGCCTGGCCTCCCTCAGCCCAGCACATCCCCGTCTCCCCTGCATCCAGGTGGGCTCTGCCTGCTCCCTCTCTCCAGCCCAGAGACCCCTGCTCCCAGCTGGGCATCTGAGTTCACCGGCCCCAAGCCCCGTCTCTGTCTATTGTCTTCTCTCCAGGTAAACAGGGTTGTAAACTGGTTGCCCGGGCCTTCTCTCCTCGCTTCTGTCCTCTGGTTGGAACCAGCTGGTCAGGTCACCGTGGTCCTTTCCCCACAGCCCATTGTCCTCCCACTGCCCAGAGCCGGCTGCAACTCCTGAGCTGGGCCTCCAGGTCGTCAGGTCACCAGTCGCTGGGGTGTCCCTCCTCCAGGCTATCCGCTGGCGTCCCAAGTTGTCTCTCCGGTCCTCTGTAACAACAAACACCCTCTCCCCTCCCCTCGTTAAACCAGTAACACGCAGGGAAACTGAGTCCCACCCCCTCTGCATGCAAACCAGTGGGAAACCACAGAAAACAAGAAAATCCCCCACTTCATCACACACACCCCCGACTCCCCTCACATGTCCATCAAAGGACTCCTGGGTTCTCTCCCCAGCTCTGGCAGGGGAGTGGGGTCTGGGGCTTAGAGCAGGGGGGCTGGGAGCCGGGACTGCTGCTGGGCAGGGAATGGGACACAGGGCCTTTCCCCTCTAGGGGGCGCCAGCTCCCATCCAGCGAGTGTGTGTGTGTGTGTCGGGGGGGAATCTGGCTGGCTCAGGGGTGAGGAATGGCCTCCCCCTGCCTATTTACCATAATTACTCACAGAGACGTGCAGCCCTACAATAAGCGACTTCTGAGGAAGTGGGGGATTTTCTTGTTTTTCCAATGGTTTGCATGCCGAGGGGGTGGGACTCAGTTTCCCTGGGTGTTACTGGTTTAACGAGGTGATGGGAGAGGCAGTTTGTTGTTACAGAGGAGGAGCAACGGAACTTGGGACCCCAGCCAATGGCTGGAGAATGGAAATCCCAGTGACTGGTGACCTGGTGACCGGGAGGCCCAGCTCGGGAGTCACAGCTGGTTCTGGGCAGGGGGAGGACAATGGCAGGGAGAGGACCCCGGTGACCTGACCAGCCAATTCCAGCCAGAGTGGGCCAGAGAACAGAAGAGGGGAGAGGAGGCCCAGGCAACCCTGTTTACCTGGAGAGAAGACAAAGGACGGGGGGGGAGGGTGACGAACTGGGACTGTTCTTAATGTGGTCTTTGAATGCTGAGTGGGGAGTGTTGGCTGGGAAGGCAGGGGAGGTTGGCTGGGACGGTCTGCATTGGGGGATGGGAGACTGGCCTTGAGGGAAGATACCTGAGCATGTAACATGAGAACCCAGGAAGGGGTTAGAGGCCAGGTGACACCTTTGCCTGGGAAACTGAACAAAGGCTGTGGGAGGGGTCGCTAAAGGGAGAGTTTCAGGAGCTGGCTGGGGGGCAGACAGGGCTCTGACCTCCCAAGGGGGCTGTGGGGCCCTGGGACCCCAAGATGGACCTAACTGAGGGGGGTCCTGTTGTCTGTGCCTGCAAGACCTGTCTTGGACTGTGTTCCTGTCGTCTAAATAAACCTTCTGCTTTACTGGCTGGCTGAGAGTCATGGTGAATCGCAGGAAGCCGGGGGTGCAGGGCCTTGTGTCCCCGCACACTCCATGACAGGAGGCTTGGGGCCGGTGATATCAGATGCCCAGCTGGAAAGCAGGGGGGTTCGGGACTGGAGAGAGGGAGCAGGCAGAGCCCATCTGGATGCAGAGGAGACTGGGATGTGCTGTGCTGAGGGAGGCCAGGCCTGAGGCCCTGAGAGTTTCCTGTGCTGGGTTCAGACACTCAATAAACCTCCTGTGTTACGCTGGCTGAGAGTCGCTCCGGGCTAGAGAACAGGGTGGCATTATTCCCTCTGGGAGTGGAGGCCCCGGGGCCCAGAGCGAGGGGACTCCCTGAGGGGGCCCACGGCGAGAGACAGACGTGCTAAGGCTCAGAGAGGTGCGGTTCCAGGAGGTGGAGGGGCTGAACCCCCGAGAGAGACTGGACCCCCGAGAAGGGCTGTCGCACTGAAGGGGGGTCCCCCCAGGGATCGTACGGGGCCAAGAGTGGGCACAACCTGGGAGTCCGTGATAAGCTCCACAGACGGATTGAGCTAGATGGATGATGGGCGAAGTGTGGGATGGATGGAAGGATGGGACAGGGTCTGTGGGGAGGGGTGGAGGGTGTGTGTATGGGGAAGGAGGGATGGGGTGGGGCATCTGGGGAGGAATGGGTGAGTGGGGGGAGGGATGGAGGGATGGGGCAGAGTGTGTGGGGAGGGTGGAGAGAGGGATGGGATGGGTGGGGAGGGCTGCAGGGATGGGGTGTGTGGGGAGGGAAGGGGAATGGGGGTGTGTGGGGAGGGAAGGGGAGGGAAGGGGAGGGGCACAGGCCGGACTCCCCCTCTTCCCCCAGCACTGCTGCCTCTCACCCCTGCCCTGGACCTGCCTTATGCATTACTTCATTTGCTTCTGTGTCTTTTTGTTATTGGACATTAAATGTGTTTTTTAAAGTCACGAGCCTGTCGTCATAGTTACTGAATTTAACCCAGGAGTCCTGGATCCCAGCTTCCCCCGCTCTAACCCCCTATACCCCACTCCCATTCCAGAGCTAGGGAGAGTGTCCTGGCTCCCAGACCCCCTGCTCTAACCACTAGCCCCCACTCCCCTCCCAGACTCAGGGAGAGAACCCAGGAGTCCTGGCTCCTCCCCCTTCCCATTCTAACCACGACACTTCAGAGGTGGCCGCATCTGAGAACCGGTCGAGCCACATGGCATTGCTGTGTGGCTGTCCCCGGCTGTCCCACCCCAGAGGTGGCTGCATCGCAGCACCAGGCATTGTTTATCATGACCCTCTTCCCAGTGCTTTGGTACCCCTGGGCCTGGGCGGTGAGTGTCCAGCCACAGCTGAGCGGCTCGAAGAGCGAGGGGAAGTCCTGAGGGAAACCGAGGCAACATAAAACTCTTCAGCCCGGGGAGGAGCTGGGGATGGCTTTTATTTAGCTGCAGCAGTGAAAGGGTTAACACAGGCCGACCTGCTCCGCATAACTCTGTCTGGAGCAGTAGCTGCCTCTCAAGTGCATTAGCAGAGCGGGCCCCAGCTGAGATGGGGGGAGAGGAGCGCAGCCCACACACAGCCCAGGACAGTCCCTGCCCCAGCTGAGATCAGGGCCCCGTTGTGCCAGGCGCTGCCCACACACAGCGAGAGACCATCTCCAACAAGCTCACAGTGTAAGTAGCCAAATGCAGTGATATATTCCCCATGTTACAGCTGAGAAACTGAGGCACAGACGGGGGGGGGGGGGAGACTTGCCCAGGGTCACACAGCCATTCCGTAGCAGAGCTGGGAATAGGTCCCAGGTGTCCAGCGTCCCAGGCTAGCACCTTAGCCACAAGGCAGGCCGGCTATCCCACTGCTGACACCAGTCTCACTTTAGCTCACTCCCTGCAGTGACCCTGTCCCCCTCTCTGGGCTTAGATGTTGGCGTAGATGTTTTCCTCTGTGAATTGTTCCCCGTCGCCTCTCTCCCTGTAGCATCTTCCTCCTCCTCCTCCTCCTCTCCCTTTCTTCTCAAGGGCTCCTGTGTGGGGAGAGACCGGGTTAGCTGGGAGAAGTGGCTGCTAGGCCCAAGGGAAAGGATGGGAGGGGATGCCAGTGGCGGGTGCTGGAGGGGGAAAATCCCAGCAGAGGGGGATTCTGGGAGCGGGGGAGGGGGATCTCATCAGGGTGGGGGCCGGGGTAGGTACTGGGGGGTCTGGGATAAGCCGCTGGAGGGCCAGGAACCCACCTCTCTGTGTGAGGGCACCGAAGATGCTGGGTGTTCATAGAAGTGACAGACCTACCTGTCTCCAGTCCCTTGGCACCCTCCAGCCCTGGTGGGGACCCAGCCCCCCTGCCTGGGGTGAAACCATCATCAACATCCGACCTCTAGGCCCATTTAGTCTGGTGTCCCGCCTCCTCCCTCCTGCTCCGATCAGACCCACAGATCCATCTATCCCGATATTGCCCCTCCCCGACTGCCATCCCAGAGGAGCAGAGCTGCATGTCGGGGGAGCCCAGGGCTGGGCTAGCAGGGGCTGCGGGTTGGGAGTGAGGGGCACCAGCAAAGATGGGTGGGGGGCGAGTCCAGGGCTGGCACACCAGGGGGCTGTGGGTCAGGATTGAGGGGCAGCAAGTGGAATTTCACACTTCCAAGGAGTGATAGTTGATCTTGGGGATCCATTTATTCCCCCATTCCAGGCTACAGTTCCCACCAGATCCTTCTCCCGTCCTGCCCGAGTCTCACCTTCCCTTCACGACTTTCCAGGCCACTGCAGCCCCGGCAACAACCAGCACGAGGCTCCCAGCAACCGCCAAGGCCACCACGAGTGTCCAGGAGAAGCCCGCTGCAAACCAACAGCTGGTGTTAGCGGTGGGATCGGCTGGGCGGCCATGGGCCCTACAGGGCTTGTAATGAACTGGTGGGTACGGCGTAGGGGGAGGGTCCCCTGAGCGGGAGAGCGGCCGAGGGCTGGCCTAGCCATGGGGACTGAGCTCCCTTCCCCACCTCTCCAGGGAGGCACAGAGGTGAAAGGGGGCAGGTGGGGACTGTGTGACTTATACGTGGGTTGCCATCTGTATAAGTGGCTGGCACATAGCACCGTATTTCCTCACATATACATCTCTGCCTGAAGACAAAAAGGCCACTGCTTTTAGCTAATGGCAAAACTGGATCCCATGCCCAGCCCCCGCCAGTCCCCGGTACCTGCAGTCACAACGGTCAGCACGGCCTGGCTCTGCCCATGGGCGTTGGTGGCAACGCAGGACACGTTGGCCAGGGCCCCGGCCGGGCCCCGCAGCTCCCCGCTCACGGCCGGGCCCTGTGCCCACGAGGTCGCTCGCAGCTCAGGGCCCTCGAAGTCCCCGGTGAGGGTGCGATTGGGCAAGCGCCACTCGAGGTGGGGCGGGGGGTTCCCCTCAGCTGCGCAGTGACACGTGGCCACTCCCCCGGGCCCGTGGCCCCACACCGTGCAGTTCCCCTGCGGCAGCAGCTCTGGCGGGTCTGCAACGGGACGTGGGATGTGTGGGGGGATTTGCCTCCTGGGACCCCAGTGCCCTCCTATAGAACTCAGGAGTCCTGGCTCTGGGCCCACCCCGCCATTAGACCCCACGCCCCTCCCAGAGCCAGGGATAGAACCCAGGAGTCCTGGCTCTCAGCCCCCACCCCTCTAAGGATTAGACCCCACTCCCCCGCCAGAGCTGGATGGGGTCACTCACAGTGGACCTGGAGCTGGACAGATCTGCGGGTGAAGACCCCGACCAGGGCGGGGTACGTGACGGTGCAGACGAGCTCTTTGCCGTCGTCCCCTGGGGCCGGCGTGAAGCTGAGCTCAGAGCTGTAGGAGACACTGCCGTTCGCCAGGGCGACCGAGACGTTCCTGGCTGTGTAGTCAAACCCTCCTGTCCAGGTGATTTGGGGAGGGGTCCCAGAGCAGGTCCCTGGAGCCTGGCAGGTCACATTCACCAGCTGTCCGGAGAGCAGCACCTCGGGGACCCTCAGCACTGGCTGCTCCGACAGCTCTAAGCAGGCAACACCATTAAAATTCGATTCAGTGGAGAATTACTGGGGTTAATCCCCAGAACTCCCGGCCTCTTGGTATTAGTGGGGCTAACCAGTGGGACTCCCTGCCACTGCATGTTGTTAATCTCAAGAACTCCCCCAACTGAGTATTAGTGGGGCTAACCCCTGGGGTATAAGCAGAGTTAATCTTGCTGAGCTCTCCAGGGCCCCTGGCCTCACCTGTCACATCCACCAGCGGCTGGGTCTCATAGTAGCTGTATTTAAAGTCTCCCTTCACAAAGCGGAAGTAGTAGCGGTCCCTGTCTCCAGCTCTCACATCGCTGATGAGCAGGGAGCAGTCGTCCGGGGCGTCCCCCACCAGCCTGATCCGGCCCCCAGGCTCCCTCAGGGCCCTGCCGGGATCTGTGGTGGCCACGGCCAGGCTGGTGTCCCTGTCGTCGTCCATGAGGAACCAGTATTTGTAGGCGACCCCGGAGGAGTTGAAGTTGGCTTTGAAATTACAGGGGAGCAGGACGCAGAGACCCTGCTGGGCCGTGACGCGGGACGGGACCTGGATCCGATAGACGGGCGCCTGGCAGAGCCGACCTGCAGGGGAAACAGACCAGCTCTGCCGGTGCCCCTCAGTCCCGACCCGCAGCCACCTGATCCACCCCCGCCACCACAGAGAGCTCTGCCGGTGCCCCTCAGTCCTGACCCGCAGCCCTCCTTGATCCACCCCCACACGGAGTTCTGCCAGAGCCCCTCAATCCCGATCTGCAGCCCCTCGATCCACCCTGCCCCCACACAGAGCTCTGGCAGTGCCCCTCAATCCCGACCTGCAGCCCCCTGATCTAACCCCGCCCCCACACAGAGCTCTGTCAGTGCCCCTCACTCCCGACCCACAGTCCCCCTGATCCACCCCTGCCCCCACACAGAGCTCTGCAGGTGCCGCTCAGTCCTTCCCTGGGGAGAGAGAATAAAAAGACACCAACAAGGGAGCAGAGATGAAATATGGGAGGCTTGAGGGGAGTGGGGTCTAGTGGTTAGAGCTGGGGGGGGTGGGGAGCTGGGAGCCAGGACTCCTGGGTTCTCTCCTGTCCCTAGGAGGGGAGTAGGGGGCTAGTGGTTAGAGTGTGTGTGGGAGTGTTTCGAAGTCACTGACTGGTGCCGACTCTGATAACAAGACTCGATTTCTCGGGTGGGTCAATATTTGCCTTTATTAGCAGTACCGGGTTTACAATGGCGCCGGGCCCAGGCTCCAAAGGGGCCCCGGCCCGGCCCGGCCCGCTCTGATTGGGCTGCAGCCGAAAGCACGGCCAACTCTTCCTTCCCCGCCGCCTCTGTCCCGCCCCCACTGGCAGCCAAGCTCCCCCCCCCCCCACCTCCTTCACCGGCGCCGCCCCCAAACAGCTGTTTGCTGGCGCTCCAGGAGGGAGGGGGAGCAGGCAGAGAAGAGGAAGGGGGTGGGAGGCTTGAGGTGGGGGATGGAATCGGGGCAGGACAGAGCAAATGCGGGGCCCCCACACTCCCCCTACCCATACACCCCACGCCGTGAGACATTCAGGGCACGGGGTGGGGCGGGGGGCTGGGAGCACCCCTACGACACCAGCCCACATCCCCAGTCCCCTGCCCTGACTCCTGCACCCCCCCACATCCCCACCCCCACCCTGAGCACCAAATGGGAGCTCCTGCAGCCCCCTCCCCCACATCCCCAACTGCACCCCTCGCACCAAACAGGAGCTGCCCCAAGTAAGCGCCCCACACCCAACCTCCTGTCCCAGCCCTGAGCCCCCTTCCTCACCCTAACTCCTGGCCAGACCCCGCACCCCAATGTTTTTTACATTTGTTTTTTATAAAACGCTCTTATCCAAAGCGCTTAACACTAGTTAGCTAATGGTACAAACAATATTTGGAAAGATCATGAAGTGTCCGCCGAGACCCCCAGCGATTTTCAAGTGGTCTGTGGAAAAACAAGTTAGACGACAAGAACAATCAAGGTACCGCACTTTATTTTCATTTACTTGCTATTACTTATAGGAGAGGGAGGAAGAAAAAAAGAATGAAAATGGGGGGCGGGGGGAGATAAAATATAAAATAAAATATATGGAGATATAACTATCTCATAGAACTGGAAGGGACCTGGACAGATCATCAAGTCCAGCCCCCTGCCTTCACCAGCAGGACCAAGTACTGCTCCAGATCCCTAAATGGCCCCCTCAGGAATTGAACTCACAACCCTGGGTTTAAAAGACCAATGCTCAACCACTGAGCTATCCCTCCCCCATAGTATGAGGAAATGGTGTTTTTCTTGGTTGGGTCCAAAAGAGGGGCCCCAAAAATGAAGCTGAGCACAGGGCCAGGGGGCCCCACTAACCCTAAATCAACCACTGGGGCTGACCCCTCCCTCGCCCCAGCCCCTCACACCACTGCCAGGATATGGGGCTGACCCCTCCCTCGCCCCAGCTCCCCACAGCACTGCCAGGATCTGGGCTGACACCCTCCCCACACTGCTGCCAGGGGCTGGCCCCTAACCCCCCCCCCCCCAGCTCCATTCTAGCTGGGGCTGACCCCCCAAGCCCTGCTGCCTGACCCCTCGCGTCGCCACCCTCCCACACACACGTTTCTCCACGCCCCGCTAGGGGGCCGCACCCGACTTTTCTGGTAAACTGGGCATTTCTTCATTAGCTCTCACCAACTGATCGGCTGGTGAGAGCAAATGGGATAAATGCCCATTTTTGTCAGAGAAGTCAGGATGGCCGGGACAGAGCTTAAAAAGGGACCTGCCCCGGCCAAATGGGGACGTATGGACACCCTGTCTCCAGGCAGATGGGTCCTGAGGGAGTCTGGCCAGGGTGACGGCAGACCCTGGCATGGCTGATCGTGCCAGTCCCGAGAGGCCGGAGTGATTCCCCGCCCTGGCACTGGACCGGCCTCGGCCACGCTGCCAGCTCAGCCTGGCAGACGCCGGCCCCTTGCAGCAGGGCCGGTGAGTGGCCAGGGGGCAGCGTGTGAGGGAGTGGGTCTCTGGAGGTGGAGGGGGGCTGCTGGGCACTGGGGGGTTTCTTGGGGAGCGGTGGAGGTCTGTGTGTCGGGATGCTGGGCAGTAGGGGGGGGGTCTCTTGGGGGGCGGTGGGGGAGGTCTGTGTGTTGGGATGCTGGGCAGTGGGGGGGTTCTTGGGGGGCGGTGGGGGAGGTCTGTGTGTCGGGATGCTGGGCAGTGGGGGGTCTGAGTGGGGTGTTGTGTAGTTGTGGTGGTGGGCTGTGGGGAAGTGCATTGGGCAGGTGTGGTGCAGCTGTATGGGGAGTGCTGGGCGGGGCGATGTGTGTGCGCAGGCCGCTGTGCATTTGTGGTGGAGGGGCTGTGTGGGGGGCTGCTGGGCATAGGGAGTCAGGGGCTGTGTGCCCGGCCTGGGCCTACCCTCGAGGGAAGGGACATGCTGGTAGCACAGGGCCGGGTGGGCCAGTGTGCGTCTGGCAACATCTAGTTTGTATACAGTGCCTTGCACTGGGCTGGGTGGAGTGGGGCCGGCCCCACCATGCTATGCCCCATTGCCCCTGGCTGGCCCCTAACTCTGGGGACTGACCCCCCACTCCCCTGGGCCATGCTCCTTTGCCCTTATGGGGGCCCACAAAAGGTAAATCTGGCCCTGTTTATTAGCCGGTGAAAGAGGAAGCGGCTTTGGGCTGGGAGCCAAGGGCTTGTGGGAGGGGAATTTTATTAACCAGCCCCGCTCTTCCTGAACATCTTGTTCTCCCCACAGCTCTGCCAGAGCCCCTTTAGTTCCCTAAACCACAATTTATTTGTCCAGTATCAGGGATTTCCCTCCCCCACAAGGGGGGGGTGTAGCCACCCTGAAATCTCCGTTCACCCCCGAGTGTTGAAACCAACCAAGGGGAGGAACATACCAGGAACCAAGACTGCACCAACCCGCCATCTGCAGCTTCACGTGGTTTATCGACGTCCCAACAGCCCGAAGCACAAACCAAGCTATCTACTGAAGAAACCGCAAGCTAAGGGCTGTTCTCCATGTTTGTCGCTCAAACGTTTCCCATTTAGTTAGGGTTACCATATTTGAACATTGAAAAAAGAGGACACTCCATGGGGCCCCGGCCCCGCCCCAACTCCGCCCCTTCCCCTCCCCCGGTCCCACCCCTTTCCCCACCCCCGGCCCCGCCCAACTCCGCCCCTTCCCTGTCCCCATTCCAACCCCTTCCCCAAAGTCTCCGCCCCCTCCCCTGAGCACCCCACATTCCCCCTCCTCCCTCCCAGCCACACGAAACAGCTGCACCAATTCTAAAGTCAGGCACTCCACTAGTATAGACTCCCATGACTTTAATGAAGCTGCTCAGTGGAGGATCTGCCCCGGCGCTCAGTTTTTGGGAGCGGTCAGGACACGCAGCTCACACTGTTCTGTTTCCCAGCTCCCCAGATGCCTTGGAGCACCCAGTTCTCCTCCCTGCCCGGTAAAATCCCGGACATTTTGAGCTATTTAATTCTTTAATTCTAAAACGTAATTCTTTATATGTAGTGAACTTTGTATTTTCGTTTTGGCATTGTGTTTGCTCCTAGGATCAGGGGCAGCCAGGGTCTCCACGTGCTGGGCCCGCCACAAGCCAAGCTCAGAGGCTCCCATTGGCTGGGAAAAGCTCCAATGGGAGCTGTCGGAGCCAGCCCCTGCAAGCCCTGCCCCCGCAGCTCTGATTGGGCAGGTATTTCGCAGTGATCCACCACACTGCTGTGTCTCATCACAAATGGGGAGCTGAGTGCCATACAGCACACCCCAGCCCCAGGAGCTCTGATCCACTTGCAGGCAAGGCAGCCCGATGCCCATCGCAGCCAGAGCTCTGATCCCTCTGCACACTCCTGCCTTTTTCACACTGCCCTCCCCTCCTCCCCCACCACAGTCAGTGCTTTTTGGCGACTCCCCGGAGCAGCTCCCCCAGCGCTGCCCCCCACCTGTGCAATCAGCGGCGCATGGTACTCCCAGCTTTGCTGGCATCCCTGGCTTACCTTAGAGCAGGCTCTGGCGACTGCTGCTGCTCCCTGACTCTTCGGCTCTCTTTAAGAGCCAAGCTGCCCTAGTGCTACCGGCTTCAGGCACTTCTCCTACCTGGGCTCCAGCTGAGCTGCTCCTGCCAGCTCAGACTGTAAGAGCCGAGCTGCTGGCTTCTGGCAGCCCTCCCCTACCTCAGGACCCAGAGCTGGCTGGACACGTCCCTTCCCCAGCTCAAGCCGAGCTGCTCGGCTCCGCCCCCTCAGACTTACAGAGCAGAGCTGCAGGAGCCAGCGTTACCGGCTTCAGGCAGCCCCCCCCCACCTCGGGACCTTGCACCGTGGGAGCAGCTCAGCTGGAGCCGGGTAGGAGAAGTGCCTGGCTGGGGGCTCGGGGTCCGGAGGCGGGGGGGGTGCTGCCTGAAGCCAGTAGCGCTTGCTCGGGCAGCTTGGCTCTGTAAATCTGAGAGAGGAGGAGTGGAGCAGAGCCACAGGGGGAGAGGAAGTGCCGGCCATTTTCCCGGACATGTGTGGCTTTTCAGCAATTCCCCCCGGACGGGGGTTTGATTGCTGAAAAGCCGGACATGTCCGGGAAAAAGAGGACGTATGGTAACCCTAATTTAGTGACCATGCAAAGGAAGCCCCTGGTGCACCTCTGGCCACAAAGCTTACGCGGAAGGAAAGCGTCTCGCTGCTACAGCGGGGAAAAGTGGAGGCGCTTGGTTTGCCAGGCCCATCAGCAAAGCCAGGGCTGACGAGCCCAGTGAAAGGGCTGCAAAACACCAAGAGTCTGGTCTGCAGGAAACCTCTGAGCCAGTCACGGACACAGGCAGGTTTAGAAGCACTTAATGCTGGAGACACAGCACAGTTTGTGTCACACCCCAACGGGAGGCCGCGTGAAGTGCGTTGTCACTTGCTAACGCTGAATGTGGACGCTGGGTTGGAACAAGACCGGCAAACGCTCCCGATCTTTCTGCAAGAAACGCAGCTGACTGGCTAGAAACAGCAGAGCAACAGTGAAAGACGCAGGAGCTGGGAAGTGAAGAACTCTCTCCCCGCAGTCAGACAACTTGCAGACATGGCTGAGAAATGCACCGTGCAAATGGGTGTCACGTACGAAGTCACTGCGGACGTTCTCCAGATGGCCGTGGGAGGCCAGTAAATGCATTTCTAGATGTTCAGATTATAGACGACATATCGGCCGCATCTCTGACAACCCACATCTCAGAAGAGTTAAATGCTTGTCAATTGGACCCCAAAGAGATGCTGCTTCTGCATTTGATGGAGCTGCAAACTTCTCTGGAAGACCTTGTGGAGTGCAAGCTTTGCTCAGAGCAAGGTATAATCCTAATCTCTCCTATATACGGCAGAGGCCGTTTTAACTGCAGGATCCGGACAGATAATGAAGCAAATAATTAAGCAATCAATTTGCAAACACCTGGAAGACAATAGGGTGATAAGTAACAGCCGTCATGGATGTGTCAAGAACAAATCGTGTCACACCAGCCTGATAGCTTTCTTTGACAGCGTAACAAGCCTTGTGGATAGGGGAAAGCGGTAGACGTGGTACACCTTGACTTTAATAAGGCTTTTGATACGGTCTCATATGATCATCTCATAAACAAACTAGGCAAATACAACCTAAGTGGGTGCATAACTGGTTGGAAAACCGTTCCTAGAGAATATTTATCAGTGGTTCACAGTCAATCTGGAAGGACATCATGAATGGGGTCCCGCAGGGATCAGTTCTGGGTCCGGTTCTGTTCAATATCTTCATCAATTATTTAGATCATGGCATAGAGAGTACACTTTTAAAGTTTGCAGCCGGGGTTGCATTCAAAATAATCTGGACAAACTGGAGAAATGGTCTGAAGTAAATAGGATGACATTCAATAAGGACAAATGCAAAGTGCTCCACTTAGGAAGGAACAATCAGTTGCACACATACAAATGGGAAATGACTGCCTGGAAGGAGTACTGCGGAAAGGGATCTGGGGGTCATAGTGGATCACAAGCTAAATATGAGTCAACAGTGTAACACTGTTGCCAAAAAGTAAACATTGTTCTGGATGCCACATTTCAGGAAAGATGGGGACAAATTGGAGAAAGTCCAGAGAAGAGCAACAAAAATGATTAAAGGTCTAGAAAAAGGTCATAGATCATAAGCAAAGATTGAAAAAAATGGGTTTGTTTAGTCTGGAGAAGAGAAGCCTGAGAGGGGACATGAGAACAGTTCTCAAGTACATAAAAGGTTGTTGCAAGGAGAAGAGAAGTAAATTGTTCTTGTTAACCTCTGAGGATAGGCCAAGACGCAATGGGCTTAAATTGCAGCAAGGGAGGTTTAGGTTGGACATTAGGAAAAACTTCCTGTCAGGGTGGTTAAGCACTGGAATAAATTGCCTAGGGAGGTGGTGGAATCTCCATCGTTGGGAATTTTTAAGAGCAGGTTGGACAAACACCTGTCAGGGAAGGTCTAGATAATACTTCGTCCTGCCATGAGTACAGGGGACTGGACTAGATGACCTCTCGAGGTCCCTTCCAGCCCTACAATGCTGTAATCTGTTCAGCTAGAACTAGTACGAGCTGCAGAATCTTGAAAAGACATTTAAAAAGCCGTAAATTCAATGTCTTCATTATACTCTTTTTCTCAGCAAGAGTCCAAAAAGCCTGAACGTCTTGGAGAAAATAGAAGATGCTCCAGGACTGAAGTTCAAGTTAATCCAACCTGGGAAATCCTCTTTCCTCACCGAACAGAACGCCGTGTTCTGGGGGGAGTTGCCGTCTGCCTGGTCAGGAGCAGGAAGGAAGGAGCCTGCCGTGAAGGCCTGGCAGAACCGGGCACAGGAGAAGCCTCCGAAGGGGAACTGACGGCATTCAACAAGGGCAAACTTACAGCAAGAAGCCAAGGAGGCTGGAGCTGTCGTGCTTCATAGAAGGCTTGAGTAGCCAGCTCTAATGTGGTGACGGTTTTAAAACAGTAGTTAGATCTAATAAAATGGCCCTGACTTATTTTTCAGTTTTTACCATGGTGCCATACAGCCCCCCCCTCGCACTCACGGGCTCACCCCTCAGTCCTCACCCCCTGTGACTTCAAACACCCCCCACCCCCATTTCAATTCCTGGGGAAAATACTGCTTTGAAATCACATTCTCCCAACAGCTCTGCTGGTGCCCCTCACTCCCGACCCACAGCCCCCTGTTAGTCCAGCCCTGGACTCTACCCCCCCTCCCCGCTAGAGCCCCTTTATTTCCCCAAACCATAATTTATTTGACCAGTATCAACGCTTACAGCAGGAGGCATCTGGAACCCAGGACTCCTGGGTTCTCTCCCCAGCTCGGGGGATTCCTGCCAGCCCAGGTGTCTCTGCTGTTGTTCTCTTACCCTGGCAGAGCAGTGCGAGGATGATTTCAATGCAGAGCTTGGTGGAAGGAGGCATCTGGCTGGCTCCTGGCACCCACATCCTCCTGGTCCGCGGCTCCGGGGGGCAGCCAGCGCCCGGACTCACAGGCTCCGTGATTTGTTGCACTCAGTGAGTCCCAGATCGCTGTCTGGGGAGGTGCTGGTGGGAGAGAGGGCGGGGAAATGACTGAGCAGAGCAGGGCAGTGGGGTCTAGTGGTTAGAGCGGGGCGGGGCTGGGACTCACACACAGGGTCTGTCTGTATTTACCTAGGGCCCGGGTGATTCTGCCCTAGCCCAGCCCTGATCTGGGGGCAGTGCCCTCTCCCTGTGTCCCTCCCCCACAGCCTGTGCACTCAGCCCCTGGGCCTCTCCCACCCCAGCTCTGGTTTTCACCCCAGCTGCGGGGAATGTGCACGTCTGACTGGGGTGATGCTGTCCGGGGTGCGAGCTGGGCTGGGGAGCAGCCGTGTCCCCTCCCCCTTCCAGCCCAAGATGCTGCGTTGCTGGCGACCTGCTCCCCCTCCAGCCTCCGCCCACACCCAGCCTCCAGCCTGTGGCTTGCGCCAGTAGTCGGCTCCTCACCAATTAAACTGCAGAGCGACCCCAGCAAGTGCTCAATCCCTGCCTCCCTCCAGCTCCCCTCTGGAGATCTGCCTCATGCACGGCCCGGTCCGCTCCCGGTGCCGGACGGATCCGTCAGCTCAGCAAAGGCCAATGTCCTGCCCCAACCCTGGAGTCCCCAACTGCGGCTCCAACCCACGCCGGTGTCGAGGGAACATTAACACAACCTGATTCACTCCAGCACGGCCGCTGTTAAGTGATAGGCAGGAAAGTGAGCATTGGGAACAATGGAAATCAAAAGGCTGCCTGAGAAGATTGCATTGTATGTGTCTTTCTTTGGCCTGTTTCCAGACCCTTACACTTGCTTTCATTTGACTCTTTATCTCAGCTAAAGAAAGTTCATTTGGAGTTTACTGGTGTTAGGGGCCAAATCCTAAAGTTTGTGTTTGTATTATAATCAATTTATTGTATTTGGGTGGCTTCCATGTTAGACTCCAAAACGGAGTATTGGTCATGTGACTGGAGGGTTAGCTAGACTGCTTCCCGCCCTTTTCAACGGTCAGCAGTGGTAAACAAGGACCAGCTCAAACCTGATTAAACAGGAAAAACCCTTAGGTGTGCCAGTAAATGTGGGAACCAACCTCTGACCTCGGTGGTCAGACTTGCAACCTTCCTTTCTTTTCTCTGGGGGACAAATTTTACCGAGGGTAAAGATAAGGCCCTTCGGATTTTTCGAGATGGACCGTGGCTTCGCGCTGAAAGGATGGGAGACGGAGTCAAATAAAAATGCGTTGGATTTCGCAGTTGAATTATTTGGCAAGGGCAGAAATCCGTGGGAAGAGGGGGTAATATCTGGCCCTGATGCCCCGAATACCGTTAACACGTTATGGGAATGTCCCTGCCTGTATACAGACCAACTGAAGAAGGCAGAGGCATAGCGCCCTGTTATATGGCCCAGCACTGAGTAGCCGAGTGCTACATAAGGAGGTAGCTAGACTGAAAACAGAAGTTCTCTGTCTCCAAACCACAATTCGACCAATTGGTTTTAGACAATAACGCCGAAGAGACAAGAAATGCTGCACTCACGAACCAAATTCTGCAGCTGGAAACGCAGGTGACGCAGGGAAGCTACCAGGGCAGAGAGCACTGCAGAAATTTGTAGCCTGGTGCTTTAAGAGGCCCAAGCAGCCGTTAGGAGGCTGATGCAGGAGATCAGGGATAACGCTGCCCAAAAGGCGGATCATAAGGAATGCAAAAGGGTAATGGGGGAACTGCAACTAGAACTGAGTTCCTATGAGGGTTTACATAGTGCCAAACACCGGGATCCCCTTGCAGCTGACAGCAGCAAGGAGGGGAGCTGGGAGTTTATTATAGGGACAGAGAGAGAGGAAATTAACCGTCCCCTGTACACCTCATGTGATATCAAGGAGAAGACACATTCGGTTAGTCCTACAGGACCATGGAGGGAGGACGCCCCTCTGATGGCCCTTATTGTGACTTTAATCACTGGATCTCATGACCAGACTGACCGACCTCCCACGCTAAAGGAGGAGGAGAAGGTTCTGACGCCACTGCAAGCCCGAGCGTTAGACCGACAATTTGGGAAGTGTAATAAGGAAGCGGTATTAGAATGGCTTACCCGTGGGTCTGTTGCACCCCACCTGCCGCAAGATGATTTTATAGCACTGTTAAGGGAGCGTATGGCAACTAGAAAGGCAGGTGCCCTTTACCCAAGATATTTCGAGGTGTCTACGTCATGTTCCATCCTAACGTAAACATAACTGGGCAAGCACACGCAGAGAGGCAAGCCGAACGGGAAAGACCTGAGAGATGTTTTATGCAGAAAAAGCTTTTATTCTGGCTTGCTGGGATGGTAAATGGAATAGAAACATAGAATACCAGGGACCTCAGGAGGTGATCTAGTCCAACCCCCTGCTCAAAGCAGGACCAATCCCCAGACAGATTTTTGCCCCAGATCCCTAAATCAAGGATTGAACTCACAACCCTGGGATTAGCAGGCCAGTGCTCAAACCACCAAGCTATCCCTCCCCATATGGTTACATATGATGTACCTGAATGAAGGCAATTGTTTGTTCCGGGGAGTCGATTGGCCTTGGGCCCAGTAAATATCCAGGCCACTAACCCACAAGAGCTGGAAACCAAAATCAGAGAGATATTTGAGTTGCAACAGCTAATTAACCCAGCTGCAGTCTCACAAGGCCACGTCGCTGCAATTACAGCTGACCGAACAAAATGGATGGGAAAATTAAACCAGAACTAGTCCAAACAGTATCTACTGGAAGGAGCTAAAAAGGACATCTTCACCACCCGCAGGGTATTGGCTAAATACCAACCCTGGCCTGAGGTAAACAAACTCCCAGGAGATGAGATGTTTAAAAGATTGCTCTGCCACGAGCAGAAACAGCAAGGTGGTGAGCAGCCCGTAGCACCAGGACACTCAGCGGCTGCCCAGGAGGCACCATACTGAGGACGCCGAGGCTCCCGAAGCCCCGGAGCGGTGGCCTCTCTGGAATGCGATCAATGGGGTAGGCCCACCACTCAAATTGTTGTTAAAGGGAGTTTCGGAATCATTTCACAGCAAATGCTGGTGGATACAGGGGGATCCATTGGTATCCTGGCAAATGGAAAACTGACACACTTACCTATTCCCATCCAGGAGATTAGCTCACTGGTGTCATATAATGGCAAGGGAAGGCAGGTGCCCTTTACCCAAGATCTTTTATGTATGTTAGGCTCTCTGAAACAAAGGGATTCATTCCGGCTACAGTCCCCAGAGGGGCAGGGGAGCTCGGGGATGGACTGGCTTAAAAGGTTTAGGGTAACCGTGGACCTCCTTCATCGAGCCCTCTGTGAGGCAGAAGGTGGCGAGGAGGGACAGATTATTCCAACAGCATGTCGAGTATCTGCACTCAAGGCACCACAATCTCTTATTATACCCGAGACCTGGGAAAGGGAAGTGATGGCCGTGACCGACAAACATCTTGCGGCCTTTGCACAAGCTAAACGGCGACGTGGAAAAATTAAGGCCAACGTAACAATACCAGGTCCTGATCCTAGACCAGTGCGTCAGGACAAAGTTTTCCACTGAAGCGCAACAGGGGTATCAGACCTACCCTTGAGGCTTTAATGGAACAACAAGTCCTGGTGGAACGCACCAGCCTTTGCAAATTCTCCTATATGGCCGATTCGAAAGGCTGACAAAACATCTTGGCGCCTGACGGTCGACTGTAGAGCGATGATTAACGTTACCCCAAGACTAGCCCCGGGAGCGGCCAAGTTCTCTGAAATAACGGCACCTGTATCCAGTGGAGCCCAGTGGTATTCCGTATTGGATTTATCTCATGCGTTCTTTAACATCCCCATGGACCCCCACTGCCATTATAAGTTTGCTTTCACTTTTAGGGACACCCAGTTACCATTCACCCGGGTTCCCCAACGGTTACACAATGCCCCTTGTATTTGCCATCAATCCGTTTCTGAAATGTGGAAGAATTTAGACTGCGCTCAGCAGGTCGTTAGCTATGTTGATGACGAACTTATTGCCACAGTGACTTAGCAAGAGAATTTGGACGCCCTGGATAAAGGGCTTCAAGTGATTAAAAAAAACCTGGTTTGATCATAAACCCTGAAAAAGCTCGGTTAGGAAAGCAACAGGTAACATCCCTGGGGGTGCAGTAGGGACCTGCGGGTAGATGCCCAGATAAAAATCGAGTGGAGCTAATCGCGAAGCTACCTGCACCAACTGACGTAGGAACATTAAGATAATTCCTGGGCCTGGTGGGATTCTCTCGGGATTTCAGAGAAGGGTAGAGCGAAAAAGCGAAACCTCTGTATCTGCTCCTGAAAAAGGACCAGGGATGGGAATGGGGAACACCACAGAGAGATGCAGTGCTGGCTCTGAAGGAAGCCTTAATGAAGGCCCCAGCTCTGGCTTTCCCAGACCCCCACAAACCATTTTACCTACAGGTCACGCATACCCCTATCTCTATAAAGGCCATATTACTGCCACGACAGGGCACAGCACCAAAACCTATAGCCTGTGGCTCGAGAACCTTGTCACCGGTAAAGGAAGAGTATTCTCCCTGGGAGAAAGAGGTTTGAGCCCTGGTATGGTCCCTGACTCATTGGGAGTACATCCTAGACATGTATCAGGAGGTAGCCGTGTTAGTCTGTATCCACAAAAACAACGAGGAGTCCGGTGCCACCTTAAAGACTAACAGATTTATTTGGGCATAAGCTTTCGTGGGTAAAAAACCTCACTTCTTCAGATGTGGTTTTTTACCCATGAAAGCTTATGCCCAAATAAATGTTAGTCTTTAAGGTGCCACCAGATTCCTTGTCATCATAGGCATAGCTCCCATTGTGGTGAAGACGGCACACACGCCTACCCGCTTCGTGTTGCCTGGTCGTTGCACCCAAGATTAGCTCAGTGGACCCCTAGCCTTAATGAATCGAAACATCACAGTGGAGAGATCGGGTACCTCGCGGTTGTTGTTCCCACATGCTGTTGAGATTTCTGAGCCTGACGAGCATGATTGTCCTATCCCCTCGACCTTGCCCCCTAACAGTATTACAGCTTTTAAGCTAGACGAGAGATACGAGGATGCAAAGGTGAACCAACGTCAGCTCTGGGTAGTAGACGGTAGCAGTTGGCTCAAGGATGGAAAAACCTGCAACTGATTTCGCTGTTCTGGACCCAGAAGGAGGCAAAACGTATAAAGGTGCCGTCAAGCAGCAGTCAGCGCAGGCGGCCGAAATCGTAGCGATAATAGCAGCGCTAGAACGTGCTGAACCCCTCTGAGGACATAACAATAGGCACAGATTCAGACTGGGTTTGGAGAGCTTTTATTGATGAGATGCCAGTTTGGAAAGCTCGCGGTATGAAATCCAGCAAGGGCAATCCAGTTGATGTGCGCCTAGGACTTGGCTGAGAAGAGAAAAGGGGATACCTGTCTCTTCAAAGTGAAGGCCCATAGCCGTAACCAAGCAGAAATCACAGTGCTAAGCAACCAAGTGGATCAGTTGGCTAAGCAAGTGGTGAAGTCTGTGCCACTGTGGGAGAAGCAGCTGGAGAAAATAAGGGGGCTCACTGAAGCTGATCCCCTGAAAAATGATGTAGATATTGTGACGGGTTGGATCACAGAAACCCCCCTGGGAGCTGCCACCTGATGTGCCAAGACTACTTCTATTCCTGCTTTCCCTGCCAGCTCAGGACTCCAGCACCCTGTCTTGCTGAGCCAGACACGCCCGTCTGCTCCAACACAGACCCAGGGTCTGAATGACTTGCCCCAAAGCTGCAGGTTTACCTGAAAACCGCTCACAGAAGTGTGCTTGTCTTTAGCACTCAGATGCCCAACTCCCAATAAACCCAAATAAATCCGTTTTACCCTGCATAAAGCTTATGCAGGGTAAACTCATAAATTGTTCGCCCTCTATAACACTGATAGAGAGACATGCACAGTTGTTTGCTCCCCCAGGTATTAATACATACTCTGGGTTAATTAATAAGTAAAAAGTGATTTTATTAAATACAGAAAGTAGGATTTAAGTGGTTCCAAGTAGTAACAGACAGAACAAAGTAAGTCACCAAGCAAAATAAAATAAAATGTGTAAATCTATGTCTGAATACAGATAAGATCCTCACCAGTTCCAGAATGCTCCCCTTTACAGGCTAATCTCCTTTTAGCCTGGGTCCAGCAATCACTCACACCCCCTGTAGTTACTGTCCTTTGTTCCAGTTTTCTTCAAGTATCCTGGGGGGGGGGGGGTGGAGAGGCTCCTTCTTTAGCCAGCTGAAGACAAAATGGAGGGGTCTCCCCCAGGTTTAAATAGCCTCTCTCGTGGGTGGAGACCCCCTCCTCACCCTGTGTAGAATCCAGTCCCAAAATGGAGATTTGGAATCACATGGGCAAGTCACATGCCCATGCATGACTCAGGACTTGCAGGTAGCAGCCATTACCCACATGCTACCTTGGACGTCCTCAGGTAGACTTCTTATGTGGATTGGAGTCTCCCAAGCTCTTTTGTCTGTTAAGTGCTTCCTGATTGAGCACTTAATTTGCACATTCCTTTCCCGAGAAGTGACCAAATGTTCTAACTAAGGCTACTTAGAAATCAAGCAATTATACAGCCAATGTTCATAACTTTGAACACACAAATGGTGCCTGTATACAACTAGGATGAACATAACCAGTAGATCATATCCTTTACATAGATATGTTACACGGCATATGTAGCAAACCCCTCTTCCAGTTATATCCAGACATACATTTATAAGCACCCCCCATAAAGCCTTATGGGGTACACTGTCACAGATATAATTAGGTTACAGCAGAAAGACCCAGAGATACATCAGCTACTTAGACCGGGCAAGGCAAAATCATGGATAGTGTTTAAAAACCCACATGCTCTGATCATGGCACAAAAGGAGGATGCTGATCAAACAGTGTCTCTCCCAGTGCTAGTCATACCAACGGTTATAAGGCAGAACCTGATTCAACCAGCTCATAATCAGGGACACTTGGCAGTGGAAAAGACTCTGGGCAGACTGTTCACAGTGGGATGATGACCTACCATCGTTAGAGACACGGAGCATTTTACCAATAACTGTCTCCCCTGCGCTGCCAAGAATCCAGACCATCGCCTACGTAAAGGACCTTTGAAACATCGAAAGGCAGAGAATCCAAATAGATTACGTAGGGCCTCTGCCGAAATCGAGAAAAGGCAACATTCACTGCTTGGGGATGGTGGACACTTTTAGCAAAAGGGTGGAAGAGTACCTTACCAGCAGATGCACAGCTTTGCACACTGCAAAATTATTAGTGGAAAATGCATTCAGCAGGTTTGGTATTCCAGA
Source organism: Chrysemys picta bellii (assembly GCF_011386835.1). Taxonomy (NCBI): domain Eukaryota; kingdom Metazoa; phylum Chordata; order Testudines; family Emydidae; genus Chrysemys; species Chrysemys picta. Next base: position 5,268,883 of record NC_088810.1, on the reverse strand, counting down.
GGTAATTGACTCAGATAGAGGAAGTCACTTTACCGGGGAAGTCATCAAACCCCAGTACGCCTGGCATTGGGAATACAACAGAAATTTCATATCGCAGGATATCCCCAGTCCTCGGGATTGGCGGAAAGCACAAACCGAACGCTGAAAAATGCATTAAGAAAGGTAGTGAAGTCTTCAGGCAGAGCCTGGGATGTGAAACTGCCTATTATACTGATGGCCGTGAGGTCTACCGTGGGCTCACATGGATTTAGCCCCCATGAAGTGTTGTTTGGACGGCCCATGAACACCCTGGAGCAATGGGGGCTGCCAGGAGGGGTTCCTCCGGATGAATTCCAGCCCCGGAAAGTCACCGAAACATGGATTAAATGTCTACTCACCTGCATTTCAGAAGTGCAAAAATCCGTGGCGGTCCACCTGAAAAATAAAATATCAAGAGCATGGACCAAAGACTGAAAAAAACCTTAACTTTCACCGAATGGGAACAAGGAGATCTTGTTCTATACAAATCCTTCATAGAAAGAGAACTTGTACTAAGTCCGAGATGCATGGGACCTGCCAGGGTCATCCAAAAGGCAGATCGAGATATCCAATGGAAAAAGGGAAAAGATCCTTAAGTGGTTTCATAGCTCACAGATAAAGACCTGGAAGGGTGGGGATCTGCCAGATAGAAACAGAGCTGAGAATAATCGTGTACCGTAAATAGGACGACGTTCCTTAGACTGTATTCTTTTCCACAGGAAATGAGAAGAAATGGAGAAGAAGATGACACCCCTTTTCCTAATAACTACACTTCTTAGACAAGGAACACCAGGCAAAGAAGATCATGGACTGCTACAATGAATGGAAATGAAGCTGAATGAGCAATGGGAACGCCAAATCAACCCAACTCTACTGAATGATTTAGGTCTGCCCAGGTTTGGGTATGATAATAACCGGGATAGTTTGGAAGAAGATCTGGACATTATAGAGGGCATGTTCACTGCACAGCAGGAGTTGATAGATGAAGATTATGAGGACTATGATTTATTTCCAACCAGTCCGACCACCACAGTCACTCAGCCAGCTCCCAAGACAGCAAAACCATGGATGCCAAAGATTAAATCTCGGATTTTCTCAGGAGACATGTGAAAGGGATGGGCTCATACAGAATCAGCCACACACCGAAGGAGAAGGGAGGTTGCCCAAATAAGGGACGAGTGGGTACCTGCTTTGCTTTTATCTTATCAGCTAATAGACATTTGCTATCTGGTTATTACAGATCAGGTCCAACTTATCATCAGTATCCATGGTAAGACTGCAACCCTCAGAAAAGGGTCAACAAGAAAATGGTCCCATAAAAAGGCGGGCGCATGGATGTGGATGGAACGTGGTGGCAGACATGCTAACTAACTGCACCTTAAGTCATACTTTAGGTGAGGTATCAGAGTGCATCCACTTTGATATCGAGGCCCCGTCTCTAGTAGTCCCTGGAGAGATACCCATAAACGGGAGGAGATACCATCAACACTCCTCTTTGAGGAAGTTACCTATACGTGTCCAACTACCCAATAATGATAGGAAAGTTATAAACCTGGCATGTATCCCCAGCAAGCTTGGGAATGCAACTAGTAATAGGGTACGTCTACAATACCTGCCGGATCGGCGGGTAGTGATCGATCTATCGGGGATCGATTTATCGCCCCTAGTGTAGACATGATAAAATCAATCCCTGATCGCTCTGCTGTCGACTCGGGATCTCCACCGCGGCGAGAGGCGGAAGTGGAGTCGACGGGGGAGCGGCAGCAGTCGACTCGCCGCCGTCCTTACGGCCAGGTAAATCGACCTAAGATACGCCGACTTCAGCTACGCTATTCACCTAGCTGAAGTTGAGTAACTTAGGTTGACACCCCCCCAGTGTAGACCTAGCCCTAGTTTTCCCAGTTATACTAGTTCCAGGTTTTGTAGACTGAATCACCCTGAAGATACTTTTAATGTTTCTTGCACATGGCCTTAAATTTAACACTTGACCATTCAGGAGTGTGGAAGTTTAGGGGACCATTTGAAACGTTCATAACAAGACAAATCCAAGTGGTTCCTCCTCCCTCCAAGTATAGGGTGGGGCCCGTAACGGTTAAACAAGATGTGACCCGAATGTTAATGATAGAGCCACGGTATGTAATTAGGAAGGTAATAGTTCCGCTTCAAATGTCCATCACGAGTTAGAAATGCGTGTGCTTATTATATTGCACCCATGGTATATGGATGGCATAAATGGTTGCACGGCATAATGTCGCCCATTCTCCAAAGACAAAGGAGAGATATAGGATCAACACTCCTAGGAGGGTTGGGAACAGGTCTGGGAGTCATTAATTCAATAGACCAAAGTCATTTATCCCAAAGACTGGGGAAAGTAGGCCATGATATCAATCGAATGTCGGAACCGTTAAATACTGCTTTTGACAGTGTTTCCACTACGACAGTGGATATTGCAAGAGTCTTACCTATGTGGTTTCAGACTGAACAACAGGATCACTTCCGTATTGCAGATGCACTCGAGGGGTTGCAGTCAAATGTGCCAGAGACAATAGGGTGTATCCGGGCTCGGCAATGGTTATTGGCAGTAACGAAGGGAATCATAAGGGATGGCTTTAATCACCAGATTCCGCTACAAATTAAGAAGGTCATGACGAACCATGTTTCCCATATTTCAAACAGAAATATTCTGATTGGTGGGAGAAGCTCACATTTAACTGCTTTGTTTCCAATCAGACCATTGTGGCAACCATCTTAACTCTTGTAATGATATGAGGTTGTATCGCTGCGATGACTCACCGGTGGCGCCTCCTGCTGGTTATCCTGGGAATTAGCTCTGTTTCCAGCTCCGGAGCACCCTCTGCAGGCCAGTGTCTCGCCTTTCACTGGCCCCGTGTCCCTCCGGGACCCCAGTGCCCCTTTGCCTAGGGGTTCTGCCCCAACAGTACCCCTACCACTGTCTGGGTCCCCCCCCCAGGGAACCCCCAACCCTCTACCCCCACCTCACCTCAGTCTATGGCCACTGCCAGTCATCAAGGAGCCCCCGTTCCTTGGGGCAGACTGCAGTGTAAACACCACTCATCATAGGCAAGAGCGGTTTAGGACCTGCTGCCCTTGCCTAACCCCCAGACTGCACCTCAGCAGCCCCAGTGCCTTCCTTAGGCCCTTCTCAAGACCTGAAGCCTGGGGGGTTGCCCATCTGGAGCTCCCCAGGCCCTCTAGTCTTTCCGCAGCCCTGCTCCACTCAGGCACCCTATAGCTCTCAGACAGCCAGGCCCTTCTCTCTCACAAGCTAACGAGAGACTGCCTTAGCTCCTGCCTACCAGCCCTTTTATAGAGCCAGCTGAGGCCTGATTGGGGCGTGGTCCCACCTGTCCCCCAATCGGCCTATTCTTATTGGTTCCCTGCCAGAGTCCACTTCCAGGGCTGTTTTAAGCCCTTCAGGGCAGGAGTGGGGTTACTGCCCCGCTACAGAGGTATTTCACACGTCTACCACTTCTGTCTCCGCTGTGGTCCAAGTAAACAACAATTCTTTTTGTATTCGAAGTAAGTGTAGTGATTTTGTTGTAAATCAGTTTTATATGTAACCCTTCTGCCCCTCTGAGTTGGCAGCAACAAGGGCCGGGTTCTATATCTAGGGGTTCCGTTTCAATAACGCAATGCAAAACCGGCTCGAGCCCCCACCCAGTGACCTGGGACAATTACACACCACCGCCCCCGGGCGCCTCTAAGAGGCAATACTTCCCCTCTGGCAAGCACAGAGTCTGAGTGTAGCAAAAGCCTTTTAATAAAGGAGGGAAACAATGCAGCATTATGTTGGGGAAACACCACAAACAGGATTCATAACACAAACCATGAGCAAAAGACCCACCTCCAAGTAAGTTTGGCCTTGTCCTTTTCCCCTCAGGGTCTTAAGTCCAATCACCCCAAAGTCCAACAATCCAAAAGTCTCTGTCCCTGGTCAGTGCCGCCCCAGAGTTCAAAAGTTTATCTGCAGAGTTTTACCCCCCCACCCCCAGCCTGGGCGGAAATGGGGAGGAGCACACGGGTGTTAAGGGGCACCTTATGTGGTCCGAGGCCGATTGCCCCATCTCTCCGTGGAGTTCTGCTGCAGTCTTCACTACGAATGGCTCCGCTCTACCAGCCGCGCCAGCCATCCCTGCAAACTGCTCTGCTCCGCTCACTGTTCCGTGGGCCGCTCCAACCATCCCACTCACTGCTCGGCTCTGCCAGCTGCTCCACTCCACTCGCTGTCCCAAGAACCGCTCCAGCTGCCCCCGCAAACTGCTCAGCTTACTGTTCCATGGGCTGCTCCAACTCTCCCACTCTGCCAACTACTTAGCACTATATCATCAGGCTCCCCCACTAGTTAACACAGCACTGAGTGATCTCAGCTCAGCAATTTTAGCTTGTAGTAGGGAAGCCCTAGTACTGGTGCACTATTGGCCCAAAGTAAATTCAACTCAGCAATCTCAAGCTAGACTCCTAATAGAAGCAAAATTAGCTTTGCTATTCAACAGTGCAGGGGAGAGAAAGAAAGCATATGCAGTGCAATTGGTATTCAAGATCCTCAAAAGGCACCTACACTACACTACACTACACTACACTACACTGATTATTTATTTTTATTTTTATTTTTATTATTATTATTCTCCTCCCCCCATCAATTCACTGAGTTTTAGAACCCATGTCCCTTGTCTAGCGAATGCTACTTAGGTGATGGTGAGACCCTCTGTCATAAAACAGTTTCATTGTCTTTGATTCACATAATCGGGGTAGCAACACTTTATTCCTCCTGCCCCAATAACAGAGAAACTGGGGATCACACAGCAGCCAAAGTGACCATTTTGGGCTGCCCTGGGCTCATGCTAGGTGGGGTGGGTGTGCCTATGCAAACAAGATCAGCCCTTGAAGTTCTTTTCCACATTCACCACAATTCACCACCAGATGTCAGGGTAGAGCTCACCCTGACTCTGCTTACATATATTTCCAATGTAGAAGTGGGAAATTTGCGTTTATGCCAAGTTCTGACTTTGGTCGGCTGCGATATGAATATAACTGCATATAGCATTGTAATGGAGAACATAGTGCAAACGTACAAATTGTAGGATAATTTGCAGCCTATACATATAGGTGTAGATATTGAGGCTTTAAAAAGAATGTTAGTCCATAAGGAGCTGGCTAAATAGCTGAAAGATCTCCCAGTAGAAGGTCAGGGTACCTTCATAACTGTACATGCCGTGGGGGGAGTAAGAAGTATTCCAAAGAAGATACAGACGGAAACCAAGGCTTCCCACTGGTGGGAGATGATCTTCACCAATAGTCTAGGCGAAGTGAGATCTGCCTGGATGATTTTGTTGCACCCCGTTGTCGTACTGTTAATTATACAAGGCCTAATGAGAACCTATATTGTTATACTCACCATATGTATTTCTCACTAGCCTGTAAGACCGAAGAGAAACCAAAAGAAATCAGATACTGTGTTTGATGGGCAAACTTTAGGATTGATGGTGGGTTAAGTTTGTGAAGGAATTTGTCCTGTCGCAGTTCCAATATCCTTCAAGAAGGGGAACTATTAGGGGCCAAATCCTAAAGTTTTGTGTTTATATTATCACTGTTTAGTGTATTTGGGTGGCATCCATGTTAGAATCCAAAATGGTGTATTGGTCATGTGACCCGAGGGTTAGCTAGACTGCTTCCCGCCCTTTTCAACGGTCAGCAGTGGCGCAGTGGTAAACAAGGACCAGCTCAAACCGGTTCTGGGTGGGGATGCTACGGGGTTTCCCGCCTTAGACTCTTTCTGAGGCCGGCAATGACCTCAGTGGGGGGCTGCCCATCCTAGAGGCCGAGGCACGCGTCTTGCTCCAACCGGCCGCCTGGCCTCTGGAGCCGTTACCCGCCACAGTCACAGCCATTCCCATCCGCCTGCAGATGCCCGCGGCCAGACCAACGGGGGGTCGCCCCAGGGTGCCTCTCCCGAGGCTCGATACGAGCTCAGAGAGAGAGGCCCTGAGCGCCCAGCGGGGAAAGGCCCCGTGTCCTATTCCCTGCCCAGCAGCACGGGGGGGGGGGGAGGCGGGAATCACCAGAGAGGAGTCTTTGAGAACAGGATCTTTAATCTTAACAGGAAAAAGGGCGCGGGTATGGGGGTGTGGCAGAGGCCTCCGCGTAGGGAGGGGTGAGACTCATTGCTGGGGCGTCCAGCAGGGGGCAGCAGGGACACACACACACACTCTCTCTCTCTCTCACTCTCTCTGCCCTGCTTAGGGCTGCTGGGGGAATAGGTCCCAGAACGCTCAGTATGGCCCACACGGCTCCCGGCCCCATCCCCGAGGCCAGCACGGGCCCCACACTCGGCTCTAAGAGGGTTGGTGGGCGACCAGCGTCACCACACCTGGGGGAGAGAAGAGAAATAGGCTCAGAGCAGCAATGGGACCAATGGGAGCATCATCTACTGGTACGCAGCACCCCACCCCAGAGGTGGCTGCATATCAGCGCCGAGCAAGGGGTCCCTGTCTAACCAGTCCCCGCACCCCACCCCAGAGGTGGCTGCATCTCAGCGCCGGGCGAGGTGTCCCTGTATAACCAGCCCCCGCCCCCCACCCCAGAAGTGGCTGCATCTCAGCACCGGGCAAGGGGTCCCTGTATAACCAGCCCCTGCACCCCACCCCAGAGGCAGCTGCCTTTTGACGCTCCCCGATGTTGCACTCACCAGTGATGAGGAAGAGGGGGAAGGAGGCCCAGCTGACGCCGAAGGACCAGCCGAAGATGACTTGGCCTGGCGGGACATTCACGGCCCCAGCGAACTCCCCTGTGTACACGGTCAGCGCGATCATGGCACAGAGCGCTGGGGCAAAGGGAACAGCACGGACACCCCTCAGTGCGGCCCACGCTCAGTCCCAGCCCCTGCCCCGTCTCACCACCAAGGGTGCACTGAACTGGTTAGAGAACACAGGAGTCCTGACACCCAGCCCCCCTGCTCTAACCACTGGCCCCCTGTGACGAAGTGGGGGATTTTCTTGTTTTCCCCTTGTTTTTCCAATGGTTTGCATTCAGAGGGGGTGGGACTTGGTTTCCCTGGGTGTTACTGGTTTAACGAGGCGGTGGGAGAGGGAGTTTGTTGTTACAGAGGCCCAGCTCAGGAGTCGCAGCCGGTTCTGGCCAGTGGGAGGACAATGGGCTGCGGAGAGAGGAGCCCGGTGACCTGACCAGCTGGTTCCAGCCAGAGGGGGACAGAGGACAGATGAGAGGAGAGGCTGAGAGGAGAGGAGGCCCAGGCAACCCTGTTTACCTGGAGAGAAGTCAATGGACAGAGGCGGGGCTTGGGGCCGGTGATATCAGATGCCCAGCTGAGAAGCCAGGGGCCTGTGGGCTGGAGAGAGGGAGCAGGCAGAGCCCACCTGGATGCAGAGGAGACGGGGAAGTGCTGTGCTGAGGGAGGCCAAGCCTGAGGCCCTGAGAGTTTCCTGAGCTGTGTTCAGACGTTCACTAAACCCTCCTGTTTTACACTGGCTGAGAGTCGTTCCGGTCTAGAGAACAGGGTTGCATCATCCCCTTTGAGGGATGGAGGCCCTGGGGGTCCAGAGCGAGGGGACTCCCTGAGGGGGCCCACAGTGAGAGAAAGGCGTGCTAAGGCTCAGAGGTGCGGCTCCAGAAGGTGGAGGGGCTTAACCCCCACGAGAGAGTGGACCCCCAAGAAGGACTGTCACACTGAAGGGGGTTCCCCCCAGGGACTGCACGGGGCCAAGAGTGGGCACGACCTGGGAGTCTGTGACAACGTGGTAGCAGCGGATGGTTGGCAGATGCACCCTGTAGACGTTTGGCTGCGAGCGCCGGCGCTTTGCAGTGAGTGGTGGCCAGCGATAGAACGAGGGTATTGAACGGAACCAGCCTGGAAATGGCCTAGAACCAGCTCCGTAAAAGGGACCTGGCACATCTGTGCAGGGGGAGAGGGGTGAGCATCGGGAAACGGCAGCCAAGCAGAACCCGTGGGGTGTCAACTGGGTGGAAGCCCACCGGGAGGGGGCACCACTGCATTTTGGGATGGATGGGGGTGTGGGGCACAGCCTGGCCTCCCCCGCTCCCCCCAGCACTGCTGCCTCTCACTCCCTGCCCCACCCTGCCCTGGACCCGCCTTATTTATTGCTCCGTTTGCTTCTGTGTCTTTTTGTTAGTGGACAGTAAACATGGTTTTTAAAGTCATGAGCCTGTCGTCATAGTTACTGAAGTGGACCCAGGAGTCCTGGCTCCCAGCTCCCCCCGCTCTAACCCATTAAACCCCACTCTCCTCCAAGAGTCAGGGAGAGAACCCAGAAGTCCTGGCTCCTCTCTCTCCCCTCATTCTAACCATGAGACATCAGAGGTGGCTGCATCTCAGAACTGGGCGAGCCACGTGGCATTGCTGTGGAGCTGTTCCCCAGCTGCCCCACCCCAGAGGTGGCTGCATCGCAGCACCAGGCATTGTTTATCATGACCCTCTTCCCAGTGCTTTGCTAGCCCTGGGCCTGGGCGGTGAGTGTCCAGGCACAGCTGAGCGGCTTGAAGAGCGAGGGAAGAACCCCTGAGGGAAACCGAGGCAACATAAATTTCTTCAGCCCGGGGAGGAGTTGGGAATAGCTTTCATTTAGCTGCAGCAGTGAAAGGGTTAACACAGGCCGACCTGCTCCGCATAACTCTGTCTGGAGCAGTAGCTGCCTCTCAGGTGCATGAGCAGAGTGGCCCCCAGCTGAGATGGGCGGCGGCGACAGGGGGGAAAGCGGGGGACGCGGCCCAGACACAGCCAAAGACAGTCCCTGCCCCAGCTGAGATCAGGGCCCCGTTGTGCCAGGCGCTGCCCAGACACAGCGAGAGACCATCTCCAACAAGCTCACAGTGTAAGTAGCCAAATGCAGTGATATACTCCCCATGTTACAGCTGAGAAACTGAGGCAAAGAGGGGGGCAGGGACTTGCCCAGGGTCACACAGCCATTCTGTAGCAGAGCTGGGAATAGGTCCCAGTGTCCAGCGTCCCAAGCTAGCATCTTAGCCACAAGGCAGACTGGCTATCCCACCGCTGACACCAGTCTCTCTTTAGCTCACTCCCTGCAGTGTCCCTGTCCCCCTCTCTGGCTTTAGACATTGGCGTAGATGTTTTCCTCTGTGAATTGTTCCCTGTCGCCTCTCTCCCTGTAACATCTTCCTCCTTCTCCTCCTCTTCCTCCTCTCCCTTTCTTCTCAAGGGCTCTCCCTCCTCCGGTGATGTCCTGTGTGGGTAGAGACCGGGTTAGTGGGGAAGAGTGGCCACCATGCCCAGGGGAAAGGATGGGAGGGGACGCCAGCGGGGGGAAATCCCAGCAGAGGGGGATTCTGGGAGCAGGGGAGGGGGTCCCAGAGCCCTTGTGGAGTTCAGGGAGGGATCCCAGCAGGGTGGGGGATGGGGCAGGGACGGGGTTGGCGGGTACAGGGTCTGGGATAAGCCGCCAAAGGGCCGGGAACTCACCTATCTGTGGGAGGGCGCCATATACGCTTGCTGCTCGGAGGAGTGACAGACCTGCCCATCTCCAGTCCCTTGGCACCGTCCAGCCCTGGCGGGGACCCTGCCCCCCTGCCTGGGGTGAAACCAGCATCAACATCTGACCTCTAGGCCCATGTATCCTGGTGTCCCGCCTCCTCCCTCCTGCTCCGATCAGACCTATGGGTCCATCTATCCCAATATCTCCCCCCCGCACCGCCATCCCAAAGCAGCAGAGCTGCATGTGGGGGGAGCCCAGGGCTGGGCTAGCAGGGGCTGTGGGTCGGGAGTGAGGGGCACCAGCAGAGCTGCATGTCGGGGGAGCCCAGGGCTGGCACACCAGGGGGCTGTGGGTCGGGCTGAGGGGCAACAGGTGGAATTTCACGCTTCCAAGAAGTGATAGTTGATCTTGGGGGATCCATTTATTGCCCCATTCCAGCCTACAGTTCCCACCAGATCCTTCTCCCGTCCTGCCCGAGTCTCACCTTCCCTTCACGACTTTCCAGGCCACTGCAGCCCCGGCAACAACCAGCACGAGGCTCCCAGCAACCACCGAGGCCACCACGAGTGTCCGGGAGAAGCCCGCTGCAAACCAACAGCTGGTGTGAGCGGTGGGATCGGCTGGGCGGCAAACGGCCCTACAGGGCTTGTAATGAACTGGTGGGTACGGCATAGGGGGAGGGTCCTCTGAGCGGGAGAGCGGCCGAGGGCTGGCCTAGCCATGGGGACTGAGCCCCCTTCCCCACCTCTCCAGGGAGGCACAGAGGTGAAAGGGGGCAGGTGGGGACTGGACGTGGGTTGCCATCTGTCTAAGTGGCTGGCACATAGCACCGTATTTCCTCACATATACATCTCTGCCTGAAGACAAACAGGCCACTGCTTTTAGCTAATGGCAAAACTGGATCCCATGCCCAGCCCCCGCCAGTCCCCGGTACCTGCGGGCACAACGGGCAGCGCGGCCTGGCTCTGCCCGTGGGCGTTGGTGGCAGCTCAGGACACGTTGGTCAGGGCCCTGGCCGGGCCCCGCAGTTCCCCACTCACGGCCGGGCCCCACGCCCACGAGGTCGCTCGCAGCTCAGGGCCCTCGAATTCCCCGGGGAGGGTGCGGTTGGGCAAGCGCCACTCAAGGCGGGGCGGGGGGTTACCCTCGGCGGCACAGTGACACGTGGTCTCTCCCCTGGGATCGCGGCCCTGCAGCGTGCAGTTCCCCTGTGGCAACAGCGTCGGCGGGTCTGCAACGGGACATGGGACGTGTGGGGGGATTTGCCTCCTGGGACCCCAGTGCCCTCCTATAGAACCCAGGAGTCCTGGCTCTCAGCCCACCCCCTGCCACTAGACCCCACGACCCTCCCAGAGCCAGGGATAGAACCCAGGAGTCCAGGATCTCAGACCCCTCCCCTCTAACCACTAGACCCCACGCCCCCACCAGAGGTGGATGAGGTCACTCACAGCGGACGTGGAGCCGGACGGCTCTGTGGGTGCAGACCCCAACCACGGCGGGGTACGTGACGGTGCAGACGAGCTCTTTGCCGTCATCCTCCGGGGCCGGCGTGAAGCTGAGCACGGAGCTATAGGAGATGCTGCCGTTCGCCAGGGTGACCGAGATGTTCCTGGCTGTGTAGTTGAACCCCCCTGTCCAGGTGATTTGGGGAGGGGTCCCAGAGCAGGTCCCTGGAGCCTGGCAGGTCACATTCACCAGCTGTCCGGACAGCAGCACCTCGGAGACCTTAAGCACTGGCTGCTCCATCAGCTCTAAGCATGCGACACCATTAAAATTCAACTCAGTGGAGAATTACTGTGGTTAATCCCCGGAACTCCCTGCCCCTGGGTATTAGTGGGATTAACCAGTGGAACTCTCCACCACTGGGTATAAGCAGAGTTAATACTGCTGAGCTCTCCAGTGCCCCGAGCCTCACCTGTCACATCCACCAGCGGCTGGGTCACCTGGTAGCTGTATTTAAAGTCTCCCTTCACAAAGTGGAAGTAGTAGCGGTCCTTGTCTCCAGCTCTCACATCACTGATGAGCAGGGAGCAGTCGTCCGGGGCGTTCCCCACCAGCCTGATCCGGCCCCCAGGCTCCCTCGGGGCCCTGCCGGGATCTGTGGTGGCCACGGCCGGGCTGGTGTCCCTGTCGTCGTCCCTGAGGAACCAGTATTTGTAGGCGACCCCGGAGGAGTTGAACTTGGCTGTGAAATTACAGGGGAGCAGGACGCAGAGACCCTGCTGGGCCGTGACGCGGGACGGGACCTGGATCCGATAGACGGACGCCTGGCAGAGCCGACCTGCAGGGGAAACAGACCAGCTCTGCCGTTGCCCCTCAGTCCCGACCCGCAGCCCCCTGATCCACCCCCACCCCCACACAGAGCTCTGCCGGTGCCCCTTAGTCCTGACCCGCATCCCCTTAGATCCACCCCCAGCCCCACACAGAGCTCTGTCCTTCCCTGGGGAGAGAGAATAAAAAGACACCAACAACGGAGCAGAGATGAAATATGGGAGGCTTGAGGGGTGTGGGGTCTAGTGGTTAGAGCAGTGGATGGGTGCCAGGACTCCTGGGTTCTCTCCTGGCTCTAAGAGGGGACTGGGGGGCTAGTGGTTAGAGACGGGCGGGGATGGGGAGCTGTGTGTTTCCAAGTCACTGACGAGGGCCGGATCTGAGAACGAGACTCGATTTCTCAGCTGGGTCAATATTTGCCTTTATTAGCTGGTGAAAGAGGAAGCAGGTTCGGGCCGGAGTCAAGGGTTTGGGGGAGGGGCATTTTACTAACCAGCCCCCCTCTTCCAGGGCATCTCATTCTCCCCACAGCTCTGCCAGTGCCCCTCACTCCCAACCCGCAGCCTCCTGCCAGACCAGCCCTGGGTTCCCCCACCCCACAGCTCTGCCAGAGCCCCTTTAGTTCCCCAAACCATAAATTATTTGTCCAGTATCAGGGATTTCCCTCCCCCACAAGGGAGGGGGTTCACCCACCCTGAAATCCCCCATCACCCCCCAGCGTTGAAACCAACCAAGGGGAGGAACATACCAGGAACCAAGACTGCACCAACCCGCCATCTGCAGCTTCAAGTTGTTTATCGACGTCCCAACAGCCCGAAGCACAAACCAAGCTACCTACTGAAGAAACTGCAACCTAAGGGCTGTTCTCCATGTTTGTTGCTCAAACGTTTCTGTCATAACTATAAAGGGAAGGGTAACAGCTGTCCTGTGTACAATACTATAAAATCCCTCCTGGCCAGAGACTCCAAAATCCTTTTATCTTTAAACGGTTAAGAAGCTCAGGTAACCTGGCTGACACCTGACACAAAGGACCAATAAGGGGACAAGATACTTTCAAATCTTGGTGGGGGGAATGTTTTTGTTTGTCCTCTTTGTTTGGGAAGTTGTTCGCTCTTGGGACTGAGAGGGACCAGACATCAAACCAGGCTCTCCACATCTTTCTGAACAAGTCTCTCATATTTCAAACTTGTAAGTAAACAGCCAGGCAAGGCGTGTAGTTTTATCTTTGTTTTCTCAACTTGTCAATGTACCTTTTACTAGGGTGTTTACCTCTGTTTGCTGTACTTTGAACCTAAGGCTACAAGGGGTTCCTCTGGGCTCTTTAAGTTTGATTACCCCTAAAGTTATTTTCCATACTGATTTTACAGAGATGATTTTTACCTTTTTCTTTAATTAAAAGCCTTCTTTTTAAGAACCTGATTGATTTTCCTTGTTTTTAGATCCAAGGGGGCTGGATCTTGATCCACCAGGAGTTGGTGGGAGGAAGGAGGGGGATGTTTAATTTCTCCTTGTTTTAAGATCCAAGGGGTTTGGATCTGTATTCACCAGGGAGTTGGTGGAAGAGTCTCTCAAGGCTACCCAGGGAAGGGAGTTAGCCCATTGGGAATGGTGGCAGTGGACCAGATCAAAGCTGGTAGTTAAGCTTAGAAGTTTTCATGCAGGCCCCCACATCTGTACCCTAAAGGTCAGAGTGGGGAAGGAGCCTTGACAGTTTCCTATTTAGTGACCGTACAAAGGAAGCCAGTCACGGGCACAGGCAGATTTAGAAGCACTTCATGCTGGAGACACAGCGCAGTTTGTGTCACACCCCAACGGGACGCCACGTGAAGTGCGTTGTCACTTGTTAACGCTGAATGTGGACACTGGTTTTGAACAAGACCGGCAAATGTTCCCGATCTCTCTGCAAGAAACGCAGCTGACTGGCTAGAAACAGCAGAGCAACAGAGAAAGACTCAGGAGCTGGGAAAGTGAAGAACTCTCTCCCGCATTCAGAAAACGTGCAGACATGGCTGAGAAATGCACCGTGCAAATGGGTGCCAAGTACGAAGTCACTGCAGACGTTCTCCTGATGGCCGTGGGAGGCCAGTAGATGCATTTCTAGATGTTCACGTTATAGACGACACATCGGCCCCATCTCTGACAACCCACATCTCAGAAGAGTTAAATGCTTGTCAATTGGACCCCAAAGAGATGCTGCTTCTGCATTTGATGGAGCTGCAAACTTCTCTGGAAGACACAGTGGAGTGCAAGCTTTGCTCAGGGAAAGGTATAATCCTAATCTCTCCTATACACACTGCAGAGGCCATTTTAACTGCAGGATCCGGATAGATAATGGAGCAACTAATTAAGCAATCGACGTGCAAACATGTAGAAGACAATAGGGTGATAAGTAACAGCCATCATGGATGTGTCAAGAACAAATCGTGTCAAACCAGCCTGATAGCTTTCTTTGACAGGGTAACAAGCCTTGTGGATAGGGGGAAGCGGTAGACGTGGTACACCTTGACTTTAATAAGGCTTTTGATACTCATATGATCGTCTCATAAACAAACTAGGCAAATACAACCTAAGTGGGTGCATAACTGGTTGCTAAACCGTTCCTAGAGAATATTTATCGGTGGTTCACAGTCAAGCTGGAAGGCCATCATGAATGGGGTCCCGCAGGGATCAGTTCTGGGTCCGGTTCTGTTCAATATCTTCATCAATTATTTAGATCATGGCATAGAGAGTACACTTTTAAAGTTTGCAGCCGGGGTTGCATTCAAAATAATCTGGACAAACTGGAGAAATGGTCTGAAGTAAATAGGATGAAATTCAATACGGACAAATGCAAAGTGTTCCACTTAGGAAGGAACAATCAGTTGCACACATACAAATGGGAAATGACTGCCTGGAAGGAGTGCTGCGGAAAGGGATCTGCGGGTCATAGTGGATCACAAACTAAATATGAGTCAACAGTGTAACACTGTTGCCAAAAAGTAAACATCGTTCTGGGCTGTATTAGCAGGCGTGTTGTAAGCAAGGCATGAGAAGTAATTCTTCCGCTCTGCTCTGCTCTGATTATACCTCAGCTGGAGTATTGTGTCCAGTTCTGGGCTCCACATTTCAGGAAAGATGGTGTCAAATTGGAGAAAGTCCAGAGAAGACCAACAAAAATGATTAGAGGTCTAGAAAAAGGTCATAGATCATAAGCAAAGATTGAAAAAATTGGGTTTGTTTAGTCTGGAGAAGAGAAGCCTGAGAGGGGACATGAGAACAGTGTTCAACTACATAAAAGGTTGTTACAAGGAGGAGAGAGGTAAATTGTTCTGGTTAACCTCTGAGGATAGGACAAGATACAATGGGCTTAAATTGCAGCAAGGAAGGTTTAGGTTGGACATTAGAAAAAACTTCCTGTCAGGGTGGTTAAGCACTGGAATAAATTGCCTAGGGAGGTGGTGGAATCTCCATCATGGGGGATTTTTAAGAGCAGGTTGGACAAACACCTGTCAGGGAAGGTCTAGATAATACTTAGCCCTGCCATGAGTGCAGGGGACTGGACTAGATGACCTCTCGTGGTCCCTTCCAGCCCTACAATGCTGTAATCTATTCAACTAGAACTAGTACGAGCTGCAGAATCTTGAAAAGACATTTAAAAATCCATAAATTCAATGTCTTCATTATACTCTTTTTCTCAGCAAGAGTCCGAAAAGCCTGAACGTCTTGGAGAAAATAGAAGATGCTCCAGGACTGAAGTTCAAGTTAATCCAACCTGGGAAAACGCCGTGTTCTGGGGGGAGTCGCCATCTGCCTGGTCAGGAGCAGGAAGGAAGGAGCCTGCCATGAAAGCCTGGCAGAACTGGGCACAGGAGAAGCCTCCGAAGGGGAACTGACTTCATTCAACAAGTCCAGAATTACAGTAAGAAGCCAAGAAGGCTGGAGCTGTCGTGTTTCATAGAAGGCTTGAGTAGCCAGCTCTAATGTGGGTGACGGTTTTAAAACAGTAGTTAGATCTGATAAAATGGCCCTGACTTATTTCTCAGTTTTTACCATGGTGCCATACAGCCCCCCCTCGCCCTCACAGGCTCACCCCTCATCCCCTGTGACTTCAAACACCCGCCCCCCCCCCCCATTTCAATTCCTGGGGAAAATACTCCTTTGAAATCACATTCTCCCAACAGCTCTGCTGGTGCCCCTCGCTCCCGACCCACAGCCCCTGCTAGCCCAGTCCTGGACTCTACCCCTCGCCCCCCCGCTAGAGCCCCTTTATTTCCCCAAACCATAATTTATTTGACCAGTATCAACCCTTACAGCAGGAGGCATCTGGAACCCAGGACTCCTGGGTTCTCTCCCCAGCTCGGGGGATTCCTGCCAGCCCAGGTGTCTCTGCTGCTGTTCTCTTACCCTGGCAGAGCAGTGCAAGGATGATTTTAATGCAGAGCTTGGTGGAAGGGGGCATCTGGCTGGCTCCTGGCACCCACATCCTCCCGCTCCGCGGCTCCAGGCGGGGACTCACTGGCTCTGTGATTTGCTGCTCTCAGTGAGTCCCAGATCGCTGTCTGGGGAGGTGCTGGTGGGAGAGAGGGCGGGGAAATGAGTGAGCAGAGCAGGGCAGTGGGGTCTAGTGGTTAGAGCGGGGCGGGGCTGGGACTCACACACAGGGTCTGTCTGTACTTACCCAGGGCCCGGGTGATTCTGCCCCAGCCCAGCCCTGATCTGGGGGCAGTGCCCTCTCCCTGTGTCCCTCCCCCACAGCCTGTGCGCTCAGCCCCTGGGCCTCTCCCACCCCGGCTCTGGTTTTCACCCCAGCTGCTGGGAATGTGCACGTCTGACCGGGGTGGGGCTGTCTGGGGTGCGAGCTGGGCTGGGGAGCAGCCGTGTCCCCTCCCCCCTCCAGCCCAAGATGCTGCGTTGCTGGCGACCTGCCCCCACTCCAGCCTCCGCCCACACCCAGCCTCCAGCCTGTGGCTTGCGCCAGTAGTCGGCTCCTCACCAATTAAACTGCAGAGCGACCCCAGCAAGTGCTCGATCCCTGCCTCCCTCCAGCTCCCCTCTGGAGATCTGCCTCATGCACGGCCCGGTCCGCTCCCGGTGCCGGACGGATCCGTCAGCTCAGCAAAGGCCAATGTCCTGCCCCAACCCTGGAGTCCCCAACTGCGGTTCCCACCCACGCCGGTGTCGAGGGAACATTAACACAACCTGATTCACTCCAGCACGGCCGCTGTTAAGTGATAGGCAGGAAAGTGAGCATTGGGAACAACGGAAATCAAAAGGCTGCCTGAGAAGATTGCATTGTATGTGTCTTTCTTTGGCCTGCTTCCAGACCCTTCCACTTGCTTTCATTTGACTCTTTATCTCAGCTAAAGAAAGTTCATTTGGGGTTTACTGGTGTTAGGGGCCAAATCCTAAAGTTTGTGTTTGTATTATAATTGATTTATTGTATTTGGGTGGCTTCCATGTTAGACTCCAAAACGGAGTATTGGTCATGTGACTGGAGGGTTAGCTAGACTGCTTCCCGCCCTTTTCAACGGTCAGCAGTGGTAAACAAGGACCAGCTCAAACCTGATTAAACAGGAAAAACCCTTAGGTGTGCCAGTAAATGTGGGAACCAACCTCTGACCTCGGTGGTCAGACTTGCAACCTTCCTTTCTTTTCTCTGGGGGACAAATTTTACCGAGGGTAAAGATAAGGCCCTTCGGATTTTTCGAGATGGACCGTGGCTTCGCGCTGAAAGGATGGGAGACGGAGTCAAATAAAAATGCGTTGGATTTCGCAGTTGAATTATTTGGCAAGGGCAGAAATCCGTGGGAAGAGGGGGTAATATCTGGCCCTGATGCCCCGAATACCGTTAAGACGTTATGGGAATGTCCCTGCCTGTATACAGCCCAGCCGAAGAAGGCAGAGGCGTAGCGCCCTGTTATATGGCCCAGCACTGAGTAGCCGAGTGCTACATAAGGAGGTAGCTAGACTGAAAACAGAAGTTCTCTCTCTCCCAACCACAATTTGACCAATTGGTTTTAGACAATAACGCCGAAGAGACAAGAAATGCTGCACTCACGAACCAAATTCTGCAGCTGGAAACGCAGGTGACGCAGGGAAGCTTCCAGGGCAGCCGCAGAAATTTGTAGCCTGGAGCTTTAAGAGGCCCAAGCAGCCGTTAGGAGGCTGATGCAGGAGATCAGGGATAACGCTGCCCAAAAGGCGGATCATAAGGAATGCAAAAGGGTAATGGGGGAACTGCAACTAGAACTGAGTTCCTATGAGGGTTTACATAGTGCCAAACACCGGGATCCCCTTGCAGCTGACAGAAGCAAGGAGGGGAGCTGGGAGTTTATTATAGGGACAGAGAGAGAGGACATTAACCCTCCCCTGTACACCTCATGTGATATCAAGGAGAAGACACATTCGGTTAGTCCTACAGGACCATGGAGGGAGGACGCCCCTCTGATGGCCTTTATTGTGACTTCAATCACCGGATCTCATGACCAGACTGACCGACCTCCCACGCTAAAGGAGGAGGAGAAGGTTCTGATGCCACTGCAAGCCCCAGCGTTAGGCCGACAATTTGGGAAGTATAATAAGGAAGCGGTATTAGAATGGCTTACCCATGGGTCTGTTGCACCCCACCTGCCGCAAGATGATTTTATAGCACTGTTAAGGGAGCGTATGGCAACTAGAAAGGCAGGTGCCCTTTACCCAAGATATTTCGAGGTGTCTACGTCATGTTCCATCCTAACGTAAACATAACTGGGCAAGCACACGCAGAGAGGCAAGCCGAACGGGAAAGACCTGAGAGATGTTTTATGCGGAAAAAGCTTTTATTCTGGCTTGCTGGGATGGTAAATGGAATAGAAACATAGAATAGCAGGGACCTCAGGAGGTCATCTGGTCCAACCCCCTGCTCAAAGCAGGACCAATCCCCAGACAGATTTTTGCCCCAGATCCCTAAATCAAGGATTGAACTCACAACCCTGGGATTAGCATGCCAGTGCTCAAACCACCAAGCTATCCCTCCCCATATGGTTACATATGATGTACCTGAATGAAGGCAATTGTTTGTTCCGGGGAGTCGATTGGCCTTGGGCCCAGTAAATATCCAGGCCACTAACCCGCAAGAGCTGGAAACCAGAATCAGAGTGATATTTGAGTTGCAACAGCTAATTAACCCAGCTGCAGTCTCACAAGGCCACGTCACTGCAATTACAGCTGACCGAACAAAATGGATGGGAAAATTAAACCAGAACTAGTCCAAACAGTATCTACTGGAAGGAGCTAAAAAGGACATCTTCACCACCCGCAGGGTATTGGCTAAATACCAACCCTGGCCTGAGGTAAACAAACTCCCAGGAGATGAGATGTTTAAAAGATTGCTTTGCCACGAGCAGAAACAGCAAGGTGGTGAGCAGCCCGTAGCACCAGGACACTCAGCGGCTGCCCAGGAGGCACCATACTGAGGACGCCGAGGCTCCCGAAGCCCCGGAGCTGTGGCCTCTCTGGAATGTGATCAGTGGGGTAGGCCCACCACTCAAATTGTTGTTAAAGGGAGTTTCGGAATCATTTCACAGCAAATGCTGGTGGATACAGGGGGATCCACTGGTATCCTGGCAAATGGAAAACTGACACACTTACCTATTCCCATCCAGGAGATTAGCTCACTGGTGTCCTAGAAAAGGCAGGTGCCCTTTACCCAAGATCTTTTTTGTATGTTAGGCTCTCTGAAACAAAGGGATTCATTCCGGCTACAGTCCCTAGAGGGGCAGGGGAGCTTGGGGATGGACTGGCTTAAAAGGTTTAGGGTAACCGTGGACCTCCTTCATCGAGCCCTCTGTGAGGCAGAAGGTGGCGAGGAGGGACAGATTATTCCAACAGCATGTCGAGTATCTGCACTCAAGGCACCACAATCTCTTATTATACCCGAGACCTGGGAAAGGGAAGTGATGGCCGTGACCGACAAACATCTTGCGGCCTTTGCACAAGCTAAACGGCGACGTGGAAAAATTAAGGCCAACGTAACAATACCAGGTCCTGATCCTAGACCAGTGCGTCAGGACAAAGTTTTCCACTGAAGCGCAACAGGGGTATCAGACCTACCCTTGAGGCTTTAATGGAACAACAAGTCCTGGTGGAACGCACCAGCCTTTGCAAATTCTCCTATATGGCCGATTCGAAAGGCTGACAAAACATCTTGGCGCCTGACGGTCGACTGTAGAGCGATGATTAACGTTACCCCAAGACTAGCCCCGGGAGCGGCCAAGTTCTCTGAAATAACGGCACCTGTATCCAGTGGAGCCCAGTGGTATTCCGTATTGGATTTATCTCATGCGTTCTTTAACATCCCCATGGACCCCACTGCCATTATAAGTTTGCTTTCACTTTTAGGGACACCCAGTTACCATTCACCCGGGTTCCCCAACGGTTACACAATGCCCCTTGTATTTGCCATCAATCCGTTTCTGAAATGTGGAAGAATTTAGACTGCGCTCAGCAGGTCGTTAGCTATGTTGATGACGAACTTATTGCCACAGTGACTTAGCAAGAGAATTTGGACGCCCTGGATAAAGGGCTTCAAGTGATTAAAAAAAACCTGGTTTGATCATAAACCCTGAAAAAGCTCGGTTAGGAAAGCAACAGGTAACATCCCTGGGGGTGCAGTAGGGACCTGCGGGTAGATGCCCAGATAAAAATCGAGTGGAGCTAATCGCGAAGCTACCTGCACCAACTGACGTAGGAACATTAAGATAATTCCTGGGCCTGGTGGGATTCTCTCGGGATTTCAGAGAAGGGTAGAGCGAAAAAGCGAAACCTCTGTATCTGCTCCTGAAAAAGGACCAGGGATGGGAATGGGGAACACCACAGAGAGATGCAGTGCTGGCTCTGAAGGAAGCCTTAATGAAGGCCCCAGCTCTGGCTTTCCCAGACCCCCACAAACCATTTTACCTACAGGTCACGCATACCCCTATCTCTATAAAGGCCATATTACTGCCACGACAGGGCACAGCACCAAAACCTATAGCCTGTGGCTCGAGAACCTTGTCACCGGTAAAGGAAGAGTATTCTCCCTGGGAGAAAGAGGTTTGAGCCCTGGTATGGTCCCTGACTCATTGGGAGTACATCCTAGACATGTATCAGGAGGTAGCCGTGTTAGTCTGTATCCACAAAAACAACGAGGAGTCCGGTGCCACCTTAAAGACTAACAGATTTATTTGGGCATAAGCTTTCGTGGGTAAAAAACCTCACTTCTTCAGATGTGGTTTTTTACCCACGAAAGCTTATGCCCAAATAAATGTTAGTCTTTAAGGTGCCACCAGACTCCTTGTCATCATAGGCATAGCTCCCATTGTGGTGAAGACGGCACACACGCCTACCCGCTTCGTGTTGTCTGGTCGTTGCACCCAAGATTAGCTCAGTGGACCCCTAGCCTTAACATCACAGTGGAGAGATCGGGTACCTCGCGGTTGTTGTTCCCACATGCTGTTGGATTTCTGAGCCTGACGAGCATGATTGTCCTATCCCCTCGACCTTGCCCCCTAACAGTATTACAGCTTTTAAGCTAGACGAGAGACACGAGGATGCAAAGGTGACCCAACGTCAGCTCTTGGTAGTAGACGGTAGCAGTTGGCTCAAGGATGGAAAAACCTGCAACTGATTTCACTGTTCTGGACATAGAAGGAGGCAAAACGTATAAAGGTGCCGTCAAGCAGCAGTCAGCGCAGGCGGCCGAAATCGTAGCGATAATAGCAGCGCTAGAACGTGCTGAACCCCTCTGAGGACATAACAATAGGCACAGATTCAGACTGGGTTTGGAGAGCTTTTATTGATTGGATGCCAGTTTGGAAAGCTCGCGGTATGAAAGCCAGCAAGGGCAATCCAGTTGATGTGCGCCTAGGACTTGGCTGAGAAGAGAAAAGGGGATACCTGTCTCTTCAAAGTGAAGGCCCATAGCCGTAACCAAGCAGAAATCACAGTGCTAAGCAACCAAGTGGATCAGTTGGCTAAGCAAGCGGTGAAGTCTGCGCCACTGTGGGAGAAGCAGCTGGAGAAAATAAGGGGGCTCACTGAAGCTGATCCCCTGAAAAACGATGTAGATATTGTGATGGGTTGGATCACAGAAACCCCCCTGGGAGCTGCCACCTGATGTGCCAAGACTACTTCTATCCCTGTTTTCCCTGCCAGCTCAGGACTCCAGCACCCTGTCTTGCTGAGCCAGACACGCCCGTCTGCTCCATCACAGACCCAGGGTCTGAATGACTTACCCCAAAGCTGCAGGTTTACCTGAAAAGAGCTCGCAGAAGTGTGCTTGTCTTTAGCACTCAGATGCCCAACTCCCAATAAACCCAAATAAATCCGTTTTACCCTGCATAAAGCTTATGCAGGGTAAACTCATAAATTGTTCACTCTCGATAACACTGATAGAGAGACATGCACAGTTGTTTGCTCCCCCAGGTATTAATACATACTCTGGGTTAATTAATAAGTAAAAAGTGATTTTATTAAATACAGAAAGTAGGATTTAAGTGGTTCCAAGTAGTAACAGACAGAACAAAGTAAGTCACCAAGCAAAATAAAATAAAATGCGCAAATCTATGTCTGAATACAGATAAGATCCTCACCAGTTCCAGAATGCTCCCCTTTACAGGCTAATCTCCTTTTAGCCTGGGTCCAGCAATCACTCACACCCCCTGTAGTTACTGTCCTTTGTTCCAGTTTTCTTCAAGTATCCTGGGGGTGGGGGTGGGGGTGGAGAGGCTCCTTCTTTAGCCAGCTGAAGACAAAATGGAGGGGTCTCCCCCAGGTTTAAATAGCCTCTCTCTTGTGGGTGGAGACCCCCTCCTCACCCTGTGTAGAATCCAGTCCCAAACCGGAGATTTGGAATCACATGGGCAAGTCACATGCCCATGCATGACTCAGGACTTGCAGGTAGCAGCCATTACCCACATGCTACCTTGGACGTCCTCAGGTAGACGTCTTATGTGATTGGAGTCTCCCAAGCTCTTTTGTCTGTTAAGCACTTCCTGATTGAGCACTTAATTTGCACATTCCTTTCCCGAGAAGTGACCAAATGTTCTAACTAAGGCTACTTAGAAATCAAGCAATTATACAGCCAATGTTCATAACTTTGAACACACAAATGGTGCCTGTATACAACTAGGATGAACATAACCAGTAGATCATATCCTTTATATAGATATGTTACACGGCATATGTAGCAAACCCCTCTTCCAGTTATATCCAGACATACATTTATAAGCACCCCCCCATAAAGCCTTATGGGGTACACTGTCACAGATATAATTAGGTTACAGCAGAAAGACCCAGAGATACATCAGCTACTTAGACCGGGCAAGGCAAAATCATGGATAGTGTTTAAAAACCCACATGCTCTGATCATGGCACAAAAGGAGGATGCTGATCAAACAGTGTCTCTCCCAGTGCTAGTCATACCAACGGTTATAAGGCAGAAGCTGATTCAACCAGTTCATAATCAGGGACACTTGGCAGTGGAAAAGACTCTGGGCAGACTGCTCACAGTGGGATGATGACCTACCATCGTTAGAGACACGGAGCATTTTACCAATAACTGTCTCCCCTGCGCTGCCAAGAATCCAGACCATCGCATACGTAAAGGACCTTTGAAACATCGAAAGGCAGAGAATCCAAATAGATTACGTAGGGCCTCTGCCGAAATCGAGAAAAGGCAACATTCACAGCTTGGGGATGGTGGACACTTTTAGCAAAAGTGTGGAAGCGTACCCTACCAGCCGATGCACAGCTTTGCACACTGCAAAATTATTAGTGGAAAATGCATTCAGCAGGTTTGGTATTCCAGAGGTAATTGACTCAGATAGAGGAAGTCACTTTACCGGGGAAGTCATCAAACCCCAGTACGCCTGGCATTGGGAATACAACAGAAATTTCATATCGCAGGATATCCCCAGTCCTCGGGATTGGCGGAAAGCACAAACCGAACGCTGAAAAATGCATTAAGAAAGGTAGTGAAGTCTTCAGGCAGCGCCTGGGACGTGAAACTACCTATTATACTGACGGCCGTGAGGTCTACCGTGGGCTCACATGGATTTAGCCCCCATGAAGTGTTGTTTGGACGGCCCATGAACACCCCGGAGCAATGGGGGCTGCCAGGAGGGGTTCCTCCGGATGAATTCCAGCCCCGGAAAGTCACCGAAACATGGATTAAATGTCTACTCACCTGCATTTCAGAAGTGCAAAAATCCGTGGCGGTCCACCTGAAAAACAGAATATCAAGAGGATGGACCAAAGACTGAAAAAAACCTTAACTTTCACCGAATGGGAACAAGGAGATCTTGTTCTATACAAATCCTTCATAGAAAGAGAACATGTACTAAGTCCGAGATGGATGGGACCTGCCAGGGTCATCCAAAAGGCAGATCGAGATATCCAATGGAAAAAGGGAAAAGATCCTTAAGTGGTTTCATAGCTCACAGATAAAGACCTGGAAGGGTGGGGATCTGCCAGATAGAAACAGAGCTGAGAATAATCGTGTACCGTAAATAGGACGACGTTCCTTAGACTGTATTCTTTTCCACAGGAAATGAGAAGAAATGGAGAAGAAGATGACACCCCTTTTCCTAATAACTACACTTCTTAGACAAGGAACACCAGGCAAAGAAGATCATGGACTGCTACAATGAATGGAAATGAAGCTGAATGAGCAATGGGAACGCCAAATCAACCCAACTCTACTGAATGATTTAGGTCTGCCCAGGTTTGGGTATGATAATAACCGGGATAGCTTGGAAGAAGATCTGGACATTATAGAGGGCATGTTCGCTGCACAGCAGGAGTTGATGGATGAAGATTATGAGGACTACGATTTATTTCCAACCAGTCCGACCAGCACAGTCACTCAGCCAGCTCCCAAGACAGCAAAACCACGGATGCCAAAGATTAAATCTCGGATTTTCTCAGGAGACATGTGAAAGGGCTGAGTTCATATAGAATCAGCCACACACCGAAGGAGAAGGGAGGTTGCCCAAATAAGGGACGAGTGGGTACCTGCTTCGCTTTTATCTTATCAGCTAATAGACATTTGCTATCTGGTTATTACAGATCAGGTCCAACTTATCATTAGTATCCATGGTAAGACTGCAACCCTCAGAAAAGGGTCAACAAGAAAAGGGTCCCATAAAAAGGCGGGCGCATGGATGTGGATGGAACGTGGTGGCAGACATGCTAACTAACTGCACCTTAAGTCATACTTTAGGTGAGTTATCAGAGTGCCTCCACTTTGATATCGAGGCCCCGTCTCTAGTAGTCCCTGGAGAGATACCCATAAACGGGAGGATATACCATCAACACTCCTCTTTGAGGAAGTTACCTATACGTGTCGAACTATAATGATAGGAAAGTTATAAACCTGGCATGTATCCCCAGCAAGCTTGGGAATGCAACTAGTAATAGGGTACGTCTACACTACCTGCCGGATCGGCGGGTAGTGATCGATCTATCGGGGATCGATTATTCGCGTCTAGTGTAGACACGATAAAATCGATCCCTGATCACTCTGCTGTCGACTCCGGAACTCCACCGTGGCGAGAGGCGGAAGTGGAGTCGACGGGGGAGCGGCAGCGGTCGACTCGCCGCTGTCCTTATGGCCAGGTAAATCGACCTAAGATACGCCGACTTCAGCTACGCTATTCACCTAGCTGAAGTTGAGTATCTTAGGTCGACACCCCCCCAGTGTAGACCTAGCCCTAGTTTTCCCAGTTATACTAGTTCCAGGTTTTGTAGACTAAATCACCCTGAAGATACTTTTAATGTTTCTTGCACATGGCCTTAAATTTAACACTTGACCATTCAGGAGTGCGGAAGTTTAGGGGACCATTTGAAACGTTCATAACAAGACAAATCCAAGTGGTTCCTCCTCCCTCCAAGTATAGGGTGGGGCCCGTAACGGTTAAACAAGATGTGACCCGAATGTTAATGATAGAGCCACAGTATGTAATTAGGGAGGTAATAGTTCCGCTACAAATGTCCATCACGAGTTAGAAATGCGTGTGCTTATTATATTGCACCCATGGTATATGGATGGCATAAATGGTTGCACGGCATAATGTCGCCCATTCTCCAAAGACAAAGGAGAGATATAGGATCAACACTCCTAGGAGGGTTGGGAACAGGTCTGGGAGTCATTAATTCAATAGACCAAAGTCATTTATCCCAAAGACTGGGGAAAGTAGGCCATGATATCAATCGAATGTCGGAACCGTTAAATACTGCTTTTGACAGTGTTTCCACTACGACAGTGGATATTACAAGAGTCTTACCTATGTGGTTTCAGACTGAACAACAGGATCACTTCTGTATTGCAGATGCACTCGAGGGGTTGCAGTCAAATGTGCCAGAGACAATAGGGTGTATCCGGGCTCGGCAATGGTTATTGACAGTAACGAAGGGACTCATAAGGGATGGCTTTAATCACCAGATTCCGTTAGAAATTAAGAAGGTCATGACGAACCATGTTTCCCATATTTCAAACAGAAATATTCTGATTGGTGGGAGAAGCTCACATTGAACTGCTTTGTTTCCAATCAGACCATTGTGGCAACCATCTTAACTCTTGTAATGATATGAGGTTGTATCGCTGCGATGACTCCCCGGTGGCGCCTCCTGCTGGTTATCCTGGGAATTAGCTCTGTTTCCAGCTCCGGAGCACCCTCTGCAGGCCAGTGTCTCGCCTTTCGCTGGCCCCGTGTCCCTCCGGGACCCCAGTGCCCCTTTGCCTAGGGGTTATGCCCCAACAGTACCCCTACCGCTGTCTGGATCTCCCCCCCAGGGAACTCCCAACCCTCTACCCCCACCTCACCTCACTCTATGGCCACTGCCAGTCATCAAGGAGCCCCCGTTCCTTGGGGCAGACTGCAGTGTAAACACCACTCATCATAGGCAAGAGCGGTTTAGGACCTGCTGCCCTTGCCTAACCCCCATACTGCACCTCGGCAGCCCCAGTGCCTTCCTTAGGCCCTTCTCAAGGCCTGCAGTCTGGTGGGCTGCCCATCTGGAGCTCCCCAGGCCTTCTAGCCTTTCCACAGCCCTGCTCCACTCAGGCACCCTATAGCTCTCAGGCAGCCAGGCCCTTCTCTTTCACAAGCTAACAAGAGACTGCCTTAGCTCCTGCCTACCAGCCCTTTTATAGGGCCAGCTGAGGCCTGATTGGGGCGTGGCACCACCTGTCCCCCAATCGGCCTATTCTTATTGGTTCCCTGCCAGAGTCCACTCCCAGGGCTGTTTTAAACCCTTCAGGGCAGGAGCAGGGTTACTGCCCCGCTACAGAGGTATTTCACACGTCTACCACTTCTGCCTCCGCTGTGGTCCAAGTAAACAACAATTCTTTTTGTATTCCAAGTAAGTGTAGTGATTTTGTTGTAAATCAGTTTTATATGTAACCCTTCTGCCCCTCTGAGTTGGCAGCAACAAGGGCCGGGTGCAGTACGTAGGGGTTCCGTTTCAATAACACCATGCAAAACCGGCTCAAGCCCCCACCCAGTGACCTGGGACAATTACACCCCCCCCCCCCGGGCACCTCTAAGAGGCAATACTTCCCCTCTGGCAAGCACGGAGTCTGAATGTAGCAAAAGCCTTTTAATAAAGGAGGGAAACAATGCAGCATTATGTTGGGGAAACACCACAAACAGGATTCATAACACAAACCATGAGCAAAAGACCCACCTCCAAGTAAGTTTGGCCTTGTCCTTTTCCCCTCAGGGTCTTAAGTCCAATCACCCAAAGTCCAACAATCCAAAAGTCTCTGTCCCTGGTTAGTGCCGCCCCAGAGTTCAAAAGTTTATCTGCAGAGTTTTACCCTCCCCGCCCAGCCTGGGTGAAAATGGGGAGGGGCACATGGGTGTTAAAGGGCACCTTATGTGGTCCGAGGCCGATTGCCCCATCTCTCCGTGGAGTTCTGCTGCAGTCTTCACTACAAATGGCTCCGCTCTACCAGCCGCTCCAGCCATCCCTGCAAACTGCTCTGCTCTGCTCACTGTTCCGTGGGCCGCTCCAACCATCCCACTCACTGCTCGGCTCTGCCAGCTGCTCCACTCCACTCGCTGTCCCAAGAACCGCTCCACCTGCCCCCGCAAACTGCTCAGCTTACTGTTCCATGGGCTGCTCCAACTGTCCCACAAACTGCTCCACTCTGCCAACTACTTAGCAATATATCATCAGGC
Source organism: Chrysemys picta bellii (assembly GCF_011386835.1). Taxonomy (NCBI): domain Eukaryota; kingdom Metazoa; phylum Chordata; order Testudines; family Emydidae; genus Chrysemys; species Chrysemys picta. The sequence goes on along the minus strand of NC_088810.1, from coordinate 5,240,928 downwards.
TCTCCCCCTAGTTAACACAGCACTCAGTGATCTCAGCTCAGCAATTTTAGCTTGTAGTAGGGAAACCCCAGTACTGGTGCACTATTGGCCCAAAGTAAATTCAACTCAGCAATCTCAAGCTAGACTCTTAATGGAAACAAAATTAGTTTTGCTATTCAACCATGGGAGGAGAGGAAAAGAACACATGCAGTGCAACTGGTGTTCAAGACCCTCAAAAAGCACCTATGCTACCCAGTACACAGTTCTCTCCCCCATCTCTGTCAATTCACTGGGTTTTAGAACCCATGTCCCTTGTCTAGCGAATGCTACTTAGGTGATGGTGAGACCCTCTGTCATAAAACAGTTTCATTGTCTTTGATTCACATAATCAGGGTAACAACACTTTATTCCTCCTGCCCCAATAACAGAGAAACTGGGGATCACACAGCAGCCAAAGTGACCATTTTGGGCTGCCCTGGGCTCATGCTAGGCGGGGTGGGTGTGCCTATGCAAACAAGATCAGCCCTTGAAGTTCTTTTCCACCCTCACCACAATTCACCACCAGATGTCAGGGTAGAGCTCATCCAGACTCTGCTTACATATATTTCCAATGTAGAAGTGGGAAATTTGCGTATATGCCAAGTTCTGACTTTGGTCGGCTGCGATATGAATATAACTGCACATAGCATCCCCCATAGTGCAAACATACAAATTGTAGGATAATTTGCAGCCTATACATATAGGTGTAGATATTGAGGCTTTAAAAAGAATGTTAGTCCATAAGGAGCTGGCTAAATAAATATCTGAAAGATCTCCCAGTAGAAGGTCAGGGTACCTTCATAACAGTACATGCCGTGGGGGGGAGTAAAAAGTATTCCTAGGAAGATACAGACGGAAACCAAGGCTTCCCACTGGTGGGAGATGATCTTCACCAATAGTCTAGGCGAAGTGAGATCTGCCTGGATGATTTTGTTGCACCCCGTTGTCGTACTGTTAATTATACAAGGCCTAATGAGAACCTATATTGTTATACTCACCATATGTATTTCTCACTAGCCTGTAAGACCAAAGAGAAACCAAAAGAAATGAGATACTGTGTTTGATGGGCAAACTTTAGGATTGATGGTGGGTTACGTTTGTGAAGGAATTTGTCCTGTCGCAGTTCCAAAATCCTTCAAGAAGGGGAACTATTAGGGGCCAAATCCTAAAGTTTTGTGTTTGTATTATCACTGTTTAGTGTATGTGGGTGGCATCCATGTTAGAATCCAAAATGGTGTATTGGTCATGTGACCCGAGGGTTAGCTAGACTGCTTCCCGCCCTTTTCAGCGATCAGCAGTGGCGCAGTGGTAAACAAGGACCAGCTCAAACCGGTTCTGGGCGGGGATGCTGCGGGGTTTCCCGCCTTAGACTCTTTCTGAGGCCGGCAATGACCTCAGTGGGGGGCTGCCCATCCTAGAGGCCGAGGCGCGCGTCTTGCTTCAACCGGCCGCCTGGCCTCCGGAGCCGTTACCCGCCACAGTCACAGCCGTTCCCATCAGCCTGCAGACGCCCGCGGCCAGACCAACGGGGGGTTGCCCCAGGGCGCCTCTCCCGAGGCTCGATACGAGCTCAGAGAGAGAGGCCCTGAGCGCCCGGCGGGGAAAGGCCCCGTGTCCTATTCCCTGCCCAGGAGGACGGGGGGGGGGGGGGGGGGGGGGAATCACCAGAGAGGAGTCTTTGAGAACAGGATCTTTAATCTCCATGGAAAAAGGGCGGGGGTGTGGGGGTGTGGCAGAGGCCTCCGCGTAGGGAGGGGTGGGACTCATTGCTGGGGCGTGCAGGAGGGGGCAGCAGACACACACACACACACACACACACACACTCTCTCTCTCTCTCTCTCTCTCTCTCTCTCTGCCCTGCTCAGGGCTGCTGGGGGAATAGGTCCCAGAATGCTGCAGGCTCAGTATGGCCCACACGGCTCCCGGCCCCATCCCCGGGGCCAGCACGGGCCCCACACTCGGCTCTAAGAGGGTTGGTGGGCGACCAGCGTCACCACACCTGGGGGAAAGAAGAGAAATGGGCTCAGAGCAGCAATGGGACCAATGGGAGCATCATCTACTGGTACGCAGCACCCCACCCCAGAGGTGGCTGCATCTCAGCACCGGGCAAGGGGTCCCTGTATAACCAGCCCCTGCCCCCCACCCCAGAGGTGGCTTCATCTCAGCACCGGGCAAGGGGTCCCTGTATAACCAGCCCCTGCACCCCACCCCAGAGGCAGCTGCCTTTTGACACTCCCCGATGTTGCACTCACCAGTGATGAGGAAGAGGGGGAAGGAGGCCCAGCTGAGGCCAAAGGACCAGCTGAAGATGACTTGGCCCGGCGGGACATTCACGGCCCCAGCGAACTCCCCTGTGTACACGGTCAGCGCGATCATGGCACAGAGCCCTGGGGCAAAGGGAACAGCACGGACACCCCTCAGTGCGGCCCACGCTCAGTCCCAGCCCCTGCCCCATCTCACCACCAAAGGTGCACTGAACTGGTTAGAGAACACAGGAGTCCTGACACCCAGCCCCCCTGCTCTAACCACTGGCCCCCTGTGACGAAGTGGGGGATTTTCTTGTTTTCCCCTTGTTTTCCAATGGTTTGCATTCAGAGGGGGTGGGACTTGATTTCCCTGGGTGTTACTGGTTTAACGAGGCGATGGGAGAGGGAGTTTGTTGTTACAGAGGCCCAGCTCAGGAGTCGCAGCCAGTTCTGGCCAGTGGGAGGACAATGGGCTGCGGAGAGAGGAGCCCGGTGACCTGACCAGCTGGTTCAGCCAGAGGGGGGACAGAGGACAGATGAGAGGAGAGGCTGAGAGGAGAGGAGGCCCAGGCGACCCTGTTTACCTGGAGAGAAGTCAATGGACAGAGGCGGGGCTTGGGGGCCGGTGATATCACATGCCCAGCTGGGAAGCACTGGGCCTGTGGGCTGGAGAGAGGGAGCAGACAGAGCCCATCTGGATGCAGAGGAGACGGGGATGTGCTGTGCTGAGGGAGGCCAGGCCTGAGGCCCTGAGAGTTTCCTGAGCTGTGTTCAGACGTTCACTAAACCCTCCTGTTTTACACTGGCTGAGAGTCGTTCCGGTCTAGAGAACAGGGTTGCATCGTCCCCTTTGAGGGATGGAGGCCCTGGGGGTCCAGAGCGAGTGGACTCCCTGAGGGGGCCCACAGTGAGAGAAAGGCGTGCTAAGGCTCAGAGGTGTGGCTCCAGAAGGTGGAGGGGCTTAACCCCACGAGAGAGTGGACTCCCAAGAAGGACTGTCACACTGAAGGGGGTTCCCCCCAGGGACTGCACGGGGCCAGGAGTGGGCATGACCCGGGAGTCTGTGACAACGTGGTTAGCAGAGGATGGTTGGCAGATGCACCCTGTAGACGTGGGCTGCGAGCGCCAGCGCTTGCAGTGAGTGGTGGCCAGCGATAGAATGAGGGTATTGAACGGAACCAGCCTGGAAATGGCCTAGAACCAGCTCCGTAAAAGGGACCTGGCACATCTGTGCAGGGGGAGAGGGGTGAGCATCGGGAAATGGCAGCCAAGCAGAACCTGTAGGGTGTCAACTGGGTGGAAGCCCACCGGGAGGGGGCACCACTGCATTTTGGGATGGATGGGGATGTGGGGCACAGCCTGGCCTCCCCCGCTCCCCCCAGCACTGCTGCCTCTCACCCCCTGCCCCACCCTGCCCTGGACCCGCCTTATTTATTGCTCCGTTTTGCTTCTGTCTCTTTTTGTTAGTGGACAGTAAACGTGGTTTTTAAAGTCATGAGCCTGTCGTCATAGTTACTGAATTGGACCCAGGAGTCCTGGCTCCCAGCTCCCCCCGCTCTAACCCATTAAACCCCACTCCCCTCCCAGAGTCAGGGAGAGAACCCAGAGTCCTGGCTCCTCCCTCTCCCCCCATTCTAACCATGACACGTCAGAGGTGGCTGCATCTCAGAACTGGGTGAGCCTCGTGACATTGCTGTAGGGCTGTTCCCCAGCTGTTCTACCCCAGAGGTGGCTGCATCTCAGCACCAGGCATTATTTATCATGACCCTCTTCCCAGTGCTTTGGTACCCCTGGGCCTGGGCGGTGAGTGTCCAGGCACAACTGAGCGGCTTGAAGAGCGAGGGAAGCACCCCTGAGGGAAACCGAGGCAACATAAATTTCTTCAGCCCGGGGAGGAGTTGGGAATGGCTTTCATTTAGCTGCAGCAGTGAAAGGGTTAACACAGGCCGACCTGCTCCGCATAACTCTGTCTGGAGCAGTAGCTGCCTCTCAGGTGCATTAGCAGAGTGGGCCCAGGCTGAGATGGGCGGCTGCGAGGGGGGGAAAGCGGGGGACGCGGCCCAGACACAGCCAAAGACAGTCCCTGCCCCAGCTGAGATCAGGGCCCCCTTGTGCCAGGTGCTGCCCACACACAGCGAGAAACCATCTCCAACAAGCTCACAGTGTAAGTAGCCAAATGCAGTGATATACTCCCCATGTTACAGCTGAGAAACTGAGGCACAGAGGGGGGCGGGACTTGCCCAGGGTCACACAGGCATTCTGTAGCAGAGCTGGGAATAGGTCCAAGGTGTCCAGCATCCCAGGCTAGCACCTTAGCCACAAGGCCAGGCTGGCTATCCCACCGCTGACACCAGTCTCTATTTATCTCACTTCCTGCAATGACCCTGTCCCCCTCTCTGGCCTTAGATGTTGGCGTAGATGTTTTCCTCTGTGAATTGTTCCCTGTCACCTCTCTCCCTGTAACATCTTCCTCCTCCTCCTCCTCTCCCTTTCTTTTCAAGGGCTCCCCCTCCTCCGGTGACGTCCTGTGTGGGGAGAGACCAGGTTAGCTGGGAAGAGTGGCCGCCATGCCCAGGGGAAAGGATGGGAGGGGACGCCAGCAGGGAGTGCTGGAGGAGGGAAATCCCAGCAGAGGGGGATTCTGGGAGTGGGGGAGGGGATCCCAGAGCTCATGTGGAGGGGGAGGAGGAATCTCATCAGGGTGGGGGATGGGGCAGGGACAGGGCTAGGAGGTGCAGGGTCTGGGAACCCACCTGTCCGTGGTAGGGAGCCGTAGATGCTGGATACGCATAGATTTGACAGACCTGCCCATCTCCGGTCCCTTGGCACTGTCCGGCCCTGGCGGGGCCCCTGCTGCCCTGCCTGGGGTGAAACCATCATCAACATCCCACCTCTAGGCCCATCTAGCCTGGTGTCCCGCCTCCTCCATCCTGCTCCGATCAGACCCATGGGTCCATCTATCCCGATATTCCCCCGCCCGCCACTGCCATCTCAATGCAGCAAAGCTGCATGTCGGGGGAGCCCAGGGCTGGCACACCAGGGGCCTGCGGGTTGGGAGTGAGGGCAACAGGTGGAATTTCACACTTCCAAGAAGTGATAGTTGATCTTGGGGATCCATTTTTTCCCCCATTCCAGGCTACAGTTCCCACCAGATCCTTCTCCCGTCCTGCCTGAGTCTTACCTTCCCTTCACGACTTTCCAGCCACTGCAGCCCCGGCACCAACCAGCACGAGGCTCCCAGCAACCGCCAAGGCCACCACGAGTGTCTGGGACAAGCCCGCTGCAAACCAACAGCTGGTGTGAGCGGTGGGATCGGCTGGGCGGCGAACGGCCCTACAGGGCTTCTAATGAACTGGTGGGTACTGCCTAGGGGGAGGGTTCCCTGAGCGGGAGAGCGGCCTAGGGTTGGCCTAGCCATGGGGACTGAGCTCCCTTCCCCACCTCTCCAGGGAGGCACAGAGGTGAAAGGGGCAGGTGGGGACTGTGTGACTTATACGTGGGTTGCCATCTGTCTAAGTGGCTGGCACATAGCACCGTATTTCCTCACATATACATCTCTGCCTGAAGACGAACAGGCCACTGCTTTTAGCTAATGGCAAAACTGGATCCCATGCCCAGCCCCTGCTGGTCCCCGGTCCCTGCAGTCACAACGGTCAGCACGGCCTGGCTCTGCCCATGGGCGTTGGTGGCAGCGCAGGACATGTTGGCCAGGGCCCCAGCCGGGCCCCGCAGCTCCCCGCTCACGGCCGGGCCCCACGCCCACGAGGTCACTCGCATGTCAGGGCCCTTGAAGTCCCCGGGGAGGGTGCGGTTGGGCAAGCACCACTTGAGGCGGGTCGGGGGTTCCCCTCAGCCGCACAGTGACACGTGGCCGCTCCCCCGGGCCCGTGGCCCCGCACTGTGCAGTTCCCCTGTGGCAGCAGTGTTGGCGGGTCTGTAACGGAACATGGGATGTATGGGGGGATTTGTCTCCTGGGACCCCAGTGCCCTCCTATAGACCCCAGGAGTCCTGGCTCTCAGCCCACCCCCGCCACTAGACCCCCACGCCCCTCCCAGAAGTAGGGATAGACCCCAGGAGTTCTGGCTCTCGTCCCACCCCCTGCCACTAGACCCGACTCCCCTGCCGGAGCTGGATGGGGTCACTCACAGCGGACGTGGAGCCGGATGGCTCTGCGGGTGCAGACCCCAGCCACGGCGGGGTACATGACGGTGCAGACAAGCTCTTTGCCGTGGTCCCTTGGGGCCAGCGTGAAGCTGAGCACGGAGCTATAGGAGACGCTGCCATTCGCCAGGGCGACCGAGACGTTCCTGGCTGTGTAGTCAAACCCTCCTGTCCAGGTGATTTGCGGAGGGGTCCCAGAGCAGGTCCCTGGAGCCTGGCAGGTCACATTCACCAGCTGTCCGGACAGCAGCACCTCAGGGACCTTCAGCACTGGCTGCTCCGTCAGCTCTAAGCAGGCGACACCATTAAAATTCAACTCAGTGGGGAAGTACTGGGGTTAATCCTGGAACTCCCTGCCCCTGGGTATTAGTGGGATTAACCAGTGGAACTCCCCACCACTGGGTATAAACAGAGTTAATCCTGCTGAGCTCTCCAGGGCCCCCCGGCCTCACCTGTCACATCCACCAGTGGCTGGGTCTCACGGTAGGTGTATTTAAAGTCTCCCTTCTCGAAGCGGAAGTAGTAGCGGTCCCTGTCTCTGGCTCTCATGTCGCTGATGAGCAGGGAGCAGTCATCCGGGGCGTCCCCCACCAGCCTGATCCGGCCCCCAGGTTCCCGCAGGGCCTTGCCGGGATCTGTGGTGGCCACGGCCGGGCTGGTGTCCCTGTCGTCGTCCTTGAACCAGTATTTGTAGGCGACCCCGGAGGAGTTGAAGTTGGCTATGAAATTACAGGGGAGCAGGACGCAGAGTCCCTGCTGGGCCGTGACGCGGGACGGGACCTGGATCTGATAGACGGGCGCCTGGCAGAGCCGACCTGCAGGGGAAACAGACCAGCTCTGGCAGTGCCCTTCAGTCCCGACCCGCAGCCCCCTGATCCACCCCCGCCCATACACAGAGCTCTGCCGGTGCCCCTCAGTCCTGACCCACAGCCTCCTTAGATCCACCTCCACCCCCACACAGAGCTCTGTCCTTCCCTGGGGAGAGAGAATAAAAAGACACCAACAACGGAGCAGAGATGAAATATGGGAGGCTTGAGGGGAGGGGGTCTAGTGGTTAGAGCAGTGGATGGGCACCAGGACTCCTGGGTTCTCTCCTGGCTCTAAGAGGGCTCTGGCAGGCTAGTGGTTAGAGGTGGGGGGGGGAATGAGGAGCGGTGTGTTTCCAAGTCACTGACGGGGGCCAGGTCTGATAACGAGACTCGATTTCTCAGCTGGGTCAATATTTGCCTTTATTAGCTGGTGAAAGAGGAAGCAGGTTCGGGTCGGAGTCAAGGGTTTGGGGGAGGGGCATTTTACTAACCAGCCAGGGCCGGCTTTAGGTTTTTGGCCGCCCCAAGCAAAAAACTTTTTGGCTGCCCCCACCCCAGCCCTGGGCTCTCTCTTCCCCCCTCCCCACCCGCACCCCCTGCCGTCCCAGCCCTGGGCTCCCCCCCACCAGTGATGACTCTGCCCGCTCCCCCATCACCTCCAGCCGGTCCGGCGCTGGCAGGGTCGGGGTAAGCAGCGGGGCTCCCGGGCCGCGTCTCAGCCCAGTGTCCCTCCATCCAGGGCTCCCGCATCCAGGACCGGCCGGGACCCGGGAGGGCAGAGCCGGCGGACCGCCCCCGCAGAGGGCTGAGGAGCCGGGGCAGGGTAGCCCCGGGGATCGGGACGCAGGCCGCGCACGACAGCACCCCGCCCTCTATGGCCCTGCTGCTGCTGCTTCTGGCCACCCTGCCACAGTCCCTGGGCGGCTCGGGCCGCTACGCCCAGCCCCGGCTGCAGCGCTGGGTGGCGGCCGCCCTGCGGCACCTGCAGGCGGCTCCGTGTGCCCCGTGGGGTGTCCCCCAGCCTGAGTGTCCCCCGCTCGAAGCCTGCCCGGCCCAGCCACAAAGTGTGGGCGCTGCTCCCCCACGGTACGAACCGCAGCGGCTACAGGGCGCCCCCCCGCGCACGATGTGCTGCTGCGGCCAGGGCCGGCTCTAGGCGTTTGCTGCCGGAAGCACACAAAAAAAAATGGCCAGAATGCTGCCCTTGAAAATGTGCTGCCCCAAGCACGTGCTTGGATTGCTGGTGCCTAGAGCCGGCCCTGTAACCAGCCCTCCTCTTCCTGGACATCTCATTGTCCCCACAGCTCTGCCGGTGCCCCTCACTCCCAACCCACAGCCTCCTGCTAGCCCAGCCCTGGTTCCCCCCACCCCACAGCTCTGCCAGAGCCCCTTTAGTTCCCCAAACCATAATTTATTTGTCCAGTGTCAGGGATTTCCCTTCCCCACAAGCGGGGGTTCACCCACCCTGAAATCCCCATTCACCCCCGAGTGTTGAAACCAACCTAGGGGAGGAACATACCAGGAACCAAGACTGCACCAACCCGCCATCTGCAGCTTCACGTGGTTTATCGACGTCCCAACAGCCCGAAGCACAAACCAAGCTACCTACTGAAGAAACCGCAACCTAAGGGCTGTTCTCGACGTTTGTTGTTCAAATGTTTCCTATGTAGTGACCATGCAAAGGAAGCCCCTGGTGCACCTCTGGCCACAAAGCTTACGCGGAAGGAAAGCGTCTCGCTGCTACAGCGGGGAAAAGTGGAGGCGCTTGGTTTGCCAGGCCCATCAGCAAAGCCAGGGCTGACGAGCTCAGTGAAAAGGCTGCAAAACACCAAGCGTCTGAGCCAGTCACGGGCACAGCCAGATTTAGAAGCACTTAATGCTGGAGACACAGCGCAGTTTGTGTCACACCCCAATGTGAGGCCACGTGAAGTGCGTTGTCACTTGTTAACCCTGAATGTGGACGCTGGTTTTGAAAGAGGCAGGAGCTGGGAAGTGAAGAACTCTCTCCCCGCAGTCAGACAACACGCAGACATGGCTGAGAAATGCACCATGCAAATGGGTGTCAAGTACTAAGTCACTGTGGACGTTCTCCAGATGGCTGTGGGAGGCCAGTAGATGCATTTCTAGATGTTCAGGTTATACACGACACATCGGCCGCATCTCTGACAACCCACATCTCAGAAGAGTTAAATGCTTGTCAATTGGACCCCAAAGAGATGCTGCTTCTGCATTTGATGGAGCTGCAAACTTCTCTGGAAGACACAGTGGAGTGCAAGCTTTGCTCAGGGAAAAGTGTAACCCTAATCTCTCCTATACACACTGCAGAGGCCGTTTTAAATTCTGTACCCAGAAAGATTATGGAGCAATAATTAAGCAATTGATTTGCAAACACATAGAAGACAATAGGGTGATAAGTAACAGCCGTCATGGATGTGTCAAGATCAAATCGTGTCAAACCAACCTGATAGTTTTCTTTGACAGGATAACACACCTTGTGAATAGAGGGTAGGGGGGAAGCGGTAGATATGGTACATCTAGACTTTAATAAGGCTTTTAATACTGTCTCCCATGACCTTCTCATAAACAAACTAGGCAAATACAACGTAAGTGGGTGCAGAGAGTAGTTATCAACGGCTCACAGTCATGCTGGAAGGGCATCACGAGTGGGTCCCGCAGGGATCAATTCTGGGTCTGATTCTGTTCAATATCTTCATCAGTGATTTAGATCATGGCATAGAGAGTACACTGATAAAGTTTGAGGACGATACCCAGCTGGGAGGGGTTGCAAGTGCTTTGGAGGATAGGATTAAAATTCAAAATGATCTGGACAAACCGGAGAAATGGTCTGAAGTAAATAGGATGACATTCAATACGGACAAATGCAAAGTGCTCCACTTAGGAAGGAACAATCAGTTGCACACATACAAAATGGGAAATGACTGCCTAGGAAGGAGTACTGCGGAAAAGGATCTGGGGGTCATAGTGGATCACAAACTAAATATGAGTGAACAGTGTAACACCGTTGAAAAAAAGAGAACATCATTCTGGGCTGTATTAGCAGCAGTGTTGTAAGAAAGACACAAAAAGTAATTCTTCTGCTCTACTCCATGCTGATTAGGCCTCAACTGGAGTATTGTGTCCAGTTCTGGGCATCACATTTCAGGAAAGATGGGGACAAATTGGAGAAAGTCCAGAGAAGAGCAACAAGAATTATTAAAGGTCTAGAAAAAGGTCATAGATCCTGAGGGTTTGTTTAGTCTGGAGAAGAGAAGCCTGAGAGGGGACATGAGAACAGTTCTCAAGTACATAAAAAGCTGTTGCAAGGAGAAGAGAGGTAAATTGTTCTCCTTAACCTCTGAGGATAGGACAAGAAGTAATGGGCTTAAATTGCAGTAAGGGAGGTTTAGGTTGGACATTAGGAAAAGTTCCTAACTGTCAGGGTGGTTAAGCACTGGAATAAATTGCCTAGGGAGGTGGTGGAATCTCCATCACTGGGAATTTTTAAGAGCAGGTTGGACAAACACCTGTCAGGGAAGGTCTAGATAATACTTAGTCCTGCCATGAGTGCAGGGGACTGGACTAGATGACCTCTCGAGGTCCCTTCCAGCCCTACAATGCTGTAATCTATCCAACTAGAACTAGTACAAGCTGCAGAATCTTGAAAGACATTTAAAAATCCATAAATTCTATGTCTTCATTACACTCTTCTTCTCAGCAAGAGTCCAAAAAGCCTGAACGTCTTGGAGAAAATAGAAGATGCTCCAGGACTGAAGTTCAAATTAGTCCAACCTGGGAAAACCTCTTTCCTCACCGAACAGAACGCCCTGTTCTGGGGGGAGTCGCCGTCTGCCTGGTCAGGAGCAGGAAGAAAGGAGCCTGCCGTGAAGGCCTGGCAGAACCGGGCATAGGAGAAGCCTCCGAAGGGGAACTGACGGCATTCGACAAGTCCAGAATTACAGCAAGACAGGGCTGCCCAGAGGATTCAGGGGGCCTGGGACAAAGCAATTTTGGGGGCCCCTTCCATAAAAAAAGTTGCAATACCATTGGATACTATATTCTCATGGGGGCCCCTGGGGGCCTGGGGCAAATTGCCCAATTTGTCCCCCCCCCCGGGCGGCCCTGTAGCAAGAACCCAAGAAGGCTGGAGCTGTTGTGCTTCACGGAAGGCTTGAGTAGCCCGCTCTAATGTGTCTGATGGTTTTACAGCCTGAGTTAGAGCTTATACAATGGCCATGACATATTTCTCAGTTTTTACCATGGTGCCATTCAGCCCCCGCTCACCTGCACAGGCTCACCCCTCAGTCCTCACCCCCTATACATTCAAACACACACACACACCCTGGGCAAAATACTGCTTTGAAATCACATTGTCCCAACAGCTCTGCCGGTGCCCCTCACTCTCGACCCGCAGCCCCTGCTAGCCCAGTCCTGGGCTCCCCTGTCTCCCCAGCTCTGCCGGTGCCCGTCACTCCTGACCCGTAGCCCCCTGCTAGCCCAGTCCTGGTCTCTACCCCACCCCCCACACACACTCTGCTAGAGCCCCTTTATTTCCCCAAACTATAATTTATTTGACCAGTATCAACCCTTAGAGCAGGAGGCATCTGGGACCCAGGACTCCTGGGTTCTATCCCTGGCTCTGGGAGGGGAGTGGGGTCTATTGGGTTAGAGGAGCGGGGGCTGGGATCCAGGACTCCTGGGTTCTCTCCCCAGCTTGGGGGATTCCTGCCAGCCCAGCTGTCTCTGCTGTTGTTCTCTTACCCTGGCAGAGCAGTGCGAGGATGATTTCAATGCAGAGCTTGGTGGAAGGGGGCATCTGGCAGGCTCCTGGCACCCACATCCTCCCGCTCCGCGGCTCCGGGGGGCAGCCAGTGCCTGGACTCACGGGCTACGTGACTTTCTCCTCTCAGTGGGTTCCAAATTGCTACATGGTGCTGGTGGGAGAGAGGGCGGGGAAATGACTGAGCAGAGCGGGGCAGTGGGTACTAGTGGTTAGAGCGGGGCGGGGCTGGGACTCACACACAGGCTCTGTCTGTACTTACCCAGGGCCCGGGTGATTCTGCCCCAGCCCAGCGCTAAGCAGGTGCTGAACTGCAGACACTGCAACTCCCCCCTCCCACAGGGAAACCACATCCTGCCAAACCCGCCCGGCACCACACAACGCAGACACACGGGGCCCTCTAGTCCGGCGTCCCGCCTGCCCCCCAGCCATGTGCACCCAGAGCTGGGGGCAGTGCCCTGTCCCTGCGTCCCTCTCCCACAGCCTGTGCGCTCAGCCCCCGGGCCTCCCACACCCCGGCTCTGGTTTTCACCCCAGCTGCTGGGAATGTGCACGTCTGACCGGGGTGATGCTGTCTGGGGTGTGAGCTGGGCTGGGGAGCAGCCGTGTCCCCTCCCCCCTCCAGCCCAAGATGCTGCATTGCTGGCGACCTGCTCCCCCTCCAGCCTCCGCCCACATCCAGCCTCCAGCCTGTGGCTTGCGCCACTAGCCGGCTCCTCACGAATTAAACTGCAGAGCAACCCCAGCAACTGCTTGATCCCTGCCTCCCTCCAGCTCCCCACTGGAGATCTGCCTCGTGCACGGCTCAGTCCGCTCCCGGTGCCGGACAGGTCCGTCAGCTCAGCAAAGGCCAATGTCCTGTCCCACCCCTGGAGTCCCCAACTGCGGTTCCCACCCACGCCGGTGTCGAGGGAATATTAACACAACCTGATTCACTCCGGCACGATTTGTCGCATCCTAAGCAGTAGTTCATTTCACAGGCTGGCTGTCCTTGCAGCCTAGGGCCCCCTCCTTCCTCAGTTCATTGGCTTCAGATGTCTCCTGGTGGTTTCGGTCGACACATGGAAGAAGAGGAGAGGTAAAACGCAGGGCACTGTCTCTTGTTTTCATACCGCTGTCCTCTTTGAGGAGTCCCCCAGCTGGGGTGCAGGCGACAAGCAGTGGATGTGGGATTTGAACCGCCACAGCGATGAAATGTACATTTCTTGTTTATACCTCTCCCCGCCCCCTCCTGGCTGGACAATGGCTTGTTAACAGCTTTCTGGGGCCTGCGTGCCTTTGTCTCTGAAAAACTGGTACGTGGGCGTTACCCAGAATTACAGTAACAATCGTACTGTAGAATCTTATAACTTCATCCACAGTATTGGTACCCGTATTTCAGCGGGACAATGATGTTCAGCAGATTATGAATTTTCGAATGACACCACCCGAGGCATAATTTGATCAAGATTTATCATTTTAGGAAATGGGGTGTACATGGGGGGCAGGTTGTCACCCTTAAAGCTCAGTCTCAGTGCAACATGTCAGTGTGCCGTTCTTGTGGATTCACAGACACTTACCAGCCCCCTGAGCCAGCCAGCCCCCCCTCCCCCGGGAGGGGGGGTAGTTACAGATTGCATTGTATGTGTCTTTCTTCAGCCTGATTTCAGGCCCTTACACTTGCTTTTATTTGAATCTTTAGCTCAGCCTCTGTTAAAGAAAGTTCATTTTGGGTTTACTATTGTTAGGGGCCAAATCCTAAAGTTTGTGTTTGTATTATCATTGTTTAGTGTATGTGGGTGGCATCCATGTTAGAATCCAAAATGGAGTATTGGTCATGTGACCCGAGGGTTAGCTAGACTGCTTCCCGCCCTTTTCAACGGTCAGCAGTGGCGTAGTGGTAAACAAGGACCAGCTCAAACTGGTTCTGGGCGGGTCTGCAATGGGACAAGGGATGTGGGGGGGGGATTTGTCTCCTGGGACCCCAGTGCCCTCCTATAGACCCCAGGAGACCTGGCTTTCAGCCCACCCCCTGTCACTAGACCCCACGCACCTCCCAGAGCCAGGGATAGAACCCAGGAGTCCTAGCTCTCAGCCTCCCCTGCTCTAACCACTAGACCCCACTCCTCTCCCAGAGCCAGGGAGAGAACCCAGGAGTCTGGTTTGTCAGCCCCCGCCCCTCTAAGCTCTAGACCTCATCCCTCCGCTGGAGCTGGATGGGGTCACTCACAGTGGACCTGGAGTTGGACGTATCTGCGGGTGAAGACCCCGACCAGGGCGGGGTACGTGACGGTGCAGACGAGCTCTTTGCCGTGGTCCCCCAGGGCTGGCGTGAAGCTGAGCTCAGAGCTGTAGTAGACACTGCCGTTTGCCAGGGTGACCGAGACGTTCCTGGCTGTGTAGTTGAACCCCCCTGTCCAGGTGATTTGGAGTGGGGTCCCAGAGCAGGTCCATGGAGCCTGGCAGGTCACATTCACCAGCTGTCCGGACAGCAGCACCTCGGGGACCCCCAGCACCGTCGGCTCCGTCAGCTCTAAGCAGGCGACACCATTAAAATTCAACTCAATGGGGAATTACTGGGGTTAATCCCTGGAACTCCCTGCCCCTGGGTATTAGTGGGGCTAACCCGCGGGACTCTCCGCCACTGGGTATAAGCAGAGTTAATCCTGCTGAGCTCTCCAGGGCCCCCCGGCCTCACCTGTCACGTCCACCAGTGGCTGGGTCTCAGGGTAGGTGTATTTAAAGTCTCCCTTCTCGAAGCAGAAGTAGTAGCGGTCCCTGTCTCTGGCTCTCACGTCACTGATGCGCAGGGAGCAGTCGTCTGGGGCTTCCCACACCAGCCTGATCCGGCCCCCAGGATCCCACAGGACCCTGCCAGGATCTGTGGTGTCCACGGCCGGGCTGCTGTCCCTGTCGTCGTCCCCGAGGAACCAGTATTTGTAGGTGACCCCGGAGGACTCAAAATTGGCTGTGAAATTACAGGGGAGCAGGACGCAGAGACCCTGCTGGGCCGTGACGCGGGACGGGACCTGGATCTGATAGACGGGCGCCTGGCAGAGCCGACCTGCAGGGGAAACAGACCAGCTCTGCCAGTGCCCCTCAGTCCTGACCCGCAGCCCCCCTAGATCCACCCCCGCCACCACACAGAGCTCTGTCGGTGTCCCTCAGTCCTTCGCTGGGGAGAGAGAATAAAAAGACATCAACAAGGGAGCAGAGATTAAATATGGGAGGCTTGAGGGGAGTGGGGTCTAGTGGTTAGAGCTGGGGAGGGGGGCTGGGAGCCAGGACTCCTGGGTTCTCTCCTGGCTCTAGGAGGGGAGTGGGTGGTAGGGTTACCATTCGTCTGGATTCTCCCGGACATGTCAGGCTTTTTGAGTTTAAAAATAGCGTCCTGGGGGGGAATTTGTAAATGTCTGGATTCCCCCCATGCATGCAGAGTGCGGCACGGCCGACAGGGCAGCCAGCCGGATCAAGCCACTCGCTCGGGGCTCCGACAGCCAGAGCCCCTCCTCCGCTTCCCCGCTCCTCTCCCTTGCAGCTTCAGATCACTCCCCTCCTCTCTCTCCGCCGCCCCCCCCCCCCCCCGCATTCGCAGATCGCCGGCTATTCGCATCGGGCCTCCGGCAGTCTGGAGTTCCTCCCCCTGCTACCCCCCCCCCCCCGCTGCCCAGCGCGCCGCTCCGTAGCACTCTGCAAGGGCGGGAACCGGGCTATGCGCTCCGTGGGGGAGCGCGGCAGCGTGTCGGGCTACGCGTGGAGCCCGACACGCTGTTCTAAGCGGCACGGAAAGGGGGTCAGGGGGTCGGAGAAGGGGCGGGGGGTTCTGGATGGGGCAGTCAAGAGACAGGGACAGGGGGAAGGTTGGATGGGTCAGGAGTTCTGCGGGGGGCTGTCAGGGGGCGGGGGTGTGGATAAGGTTTTGGGCAGTCAGGGGTCCTAGGGAGCCAGTTATGATGGGGGTCTCAGGAGGGGGCACCCAGGGGACAAGGAGCGGGGGGGTTCTAAGGGGGGCAGTCAGGGGGCGGGAAGTGGGAGGGGCTAGGGCGGGCTCCCACCGTCCTCTTTTTTGATTGTTGAAATATGGTAACCCTAGTGGGTGGTTAGTGGTTAGAGTGTGTGGGGGGGTGTTTCCAAGTCACTGACGGGTGCCGGCTCTGATAACGAGACTCGATTTCTCGCGTGGGTCAATATTTGCCTTTATTAGCAGTACCGGGTTTACAATGGCACCGGGCCCAGGCTCCAAAGGGGCCACGGCCCGGCCCAGCCCTCTCTGATTGGGCTGCAGCCGAAAGCACGACCAGCTCTTCCTTCCCCCCGCCTCTGTCCCGCCCCCACTGGCAGCCAAGCTCCCCCTCCTCCGCTTCCCCCACTGCCAAACAGCTGTTTGCCGGCGCTCCAGGAGGGAGGGGGAGGAGGCAGAGAAGAGGCAGGGAGTGGGGGGCTTGGGGTGCGGGATGGAATAGGGGCAGGACAGAGCAAAGGCGGGGCCCCTTCACTCCCCCTCTCCATAACCCCCCCCCCGTGAGACGCTCAGGGCAGGGGGCTGGGAGCACCCCTACGACACCAGGCCACACCCCCAGCCCTCTGCCCTGACTCCTGCACACCCCTCACCCCCCCACGACCCCAGCCCTGACTCCTGCACCCCCCCACATCCCCACCCCCACCTTGAGCACCAAATGGGAGCTCCTGCAGCCCCCCCATCCCCACCTGCACCCCTTGCACCAAATGGGAGCGGCCCCAGGTAAGCGCTACACACCCCAACCTCCTGCCCCAGCCCTGAACCCCCTTCTGCAATCTGACTCCTGGCCCGACCCTGCACCCCAACCCCCAGCCTGCTCCTGCACCCTAACTCCCTCCCAGACCCTGCACCCCCAGCCCTGAGCCCCCTCCCTCACCCTAACTCCTGGCCAGACCCCACACCCCAATGTTTTTTACGTTTTTTTTTATAAAACGCTCTTATCCAAAGTGCTTTACACTAGTTAGCTAATGGTACAAACAATATCTGGGAAGATCATTAAGTGTCCGCCGAGACCCCCAGCGATTTTCAAGTGGTCTGTGGAAAAACAAGTTAGACGACAAGAACAATCAAGGTACCGCACTTTATTTTCATTTACTTGCTATTACTTATAGGAGGACTGAAAACCAGGGCTGGGGGGAGATAAGGGAGAACGGTCTTTTTCTTGGCTGGGTCCCAAAAAGAAGCCCCCAAAATGAAGCTGAGCACAGGACCCCACTAACCCTAAATCCGCCTCTGGGGCAGACCCCTCCCCCACTGCTCCCCATGCTGCAGCCAGGGGCTGACCCCCCCTCCCCAAGATCCGCATGATGCTGCCAGGATCTGGGGCTGACCCCTCCCTCGCCCCAGCCCCCCACACCACTGCCAGGAGCTGGGGCTGACCCCTCCCTCGCCCCAGCCCCCCACACCACTGCCAGATCTGGGACTGACCCCTCCCTCGCCCCAGCCCCCCACACCACTGCCAGGAGCTGGGGCTGACCCCTCCCTCGCCCCAGCCCCCCACACCACTGCCAGATCTGGGACTGACCCCTCCCTCGCCCCAGCCCCCCACACCACTGCCAGATCTGGGACTGACCCCTCCCTCGCCCCAGCCCCCCACACCACTGCCAGATCTGGGACTGACCCCTCCCTCGCCCCAGCCCCCCACACCACTGCCAGATCTGGGACTGACCCCTCCCTCGCCCCAGCCCCCCACACCACTGCCAGATCTGGGGCTGACCCCTCCCTCGCCCCAGCCCCCCACACCACTGCCAGGATCTGGGGCTGACCCCTCCCTCGCCCCAGCCCCCCACACCACTGCCAGGATTTGGGGCTGACCCCTCCCTTGCCCCAGGCCCCCACACCACTGCCAGGATCTGGGGCTGACCCCTCCCTCGCCCCAGCCCCCCACACCACTGCCAGGATCTGGGGCTGACCCCTCCCTCGCCCCAACCCTCCACACCACTGACAGATCTGGGGCTGACCCCTCCCTCGCCCCAACCCTCCACACCACTGCCAGATCTGGGGCTGGCCCCTAACCCCCTCCCAAGCTCCATTCTCACTGGGGCTGACCCCCCAAGCCCTGCTGCCTAACCCCTCGTGTCCCCACCCCATACACACACGTTTCTCCACGCCCCGCTAGGGGGGTGCACCGGACTTTTCTGGTAAACTGGGCATTTGCTCATTGGCTCTCGCAAACTCATCGGCTGGTGAGAGCAAACGGGATAAATGCCCGTTTTTGTCAGAGAAGTCAGGACGGCTGGGGCAGAGCTTAAAAAGGGACCTGTCCCAGCCAAACGGGGATGTATGGACATCCTATTTCCAGGCAGGTGGGTCCTGAGGGAGTCCGGACAGGGCAGGGGAAACCCTGGCCTGGCTGATCATGCCAGTCCCGAGAGGCCGGAGTGATTCCCCGCCCTGGCACGGGACCGGTGAATGGCCACGGGGCAGTGTGTGAGGGAATGGGTCTCTGGAGGTGCGGGGTGGGGCTGCTGGCCAGTGGGGGGGTCTCTTGGAGGGTGGTGGGGGAGCTGTGAGTGTCAGGATGCTGGGCAGTGGGAGGTCTGAGTGGGGTGCAGTGTAGTTGTGGTGGGGGCGGAGGGGAAGTGCACTGGGCAGTACTGGTGTGGCTGTGTGTGGGGGTGCTGGGCGGGGGAGGGGGTTGCAGGCCGCTGTGCATTTGTGGTGGAGGATCTGTGTGGGGGGGGGAAGGGGGCTCTGGCCATAGGGAGTCGGGGGCTGTGTGGCCCAGCCTGGGCCCACCCCTGAGGGGAAGGGGCAGGCTGGCAGCACAGCGCTGGGCTGGCCACTGTGCATCTGGCAACAGGCGGTTTGTGTACAGTGCCCTGCACTGGGCTGGGTGGAGCGGGGCTGCCCCATTGCCCCTGGCTGGCCCCTCACTCTGGGGACTGACTCCCGCCTCCCTGGGCCATGCTCCTTTGCCCCTATGGGGGCCCACAAATATATTCAGCGCCGGGCCCATAAAAGGTTAATCTGGCCCTGTTTATTAGCCGGTGAAAGAGGAAGCGGCTTTGGGCCGGGAGCCAAGGGCTGATTGGTTGGGGAATTCTACTCACCAGCCCACCTTTTCCTGAACATCTCATTCTCCCCACAGCTCTGCCGGTGCCCCTCACTCCTGACCCGCAGCCTCCTGCCAGACCATCCCTGGGCTCCCCCCACTCCACAGCTCTGCCAGAGCCCCTTTATTTCCACAAACCGTAATTTATTTGTCCAGTATCATGATTTCCCTCCCCCACAAGGAGGGGTGCAGCCACCCTGAAATCCCCCATCCCCCTCCAGTGTTGAAACCAACCAAGGGGAGGAACATGCCAGGAACCAAGACTGCACCAACTCGCCATTTGCAGGTTCACGTGGTTTATCGACGTCCGAACAGACCGAAGCACAAACCAAGCTACCTACTGAAGAAACCGCAACCTAAGGGCTGTTCTCGACATTTGTTGCTCAAACGTTTCCTATTTAGTGACCATGCAAAGGAAGCCCCTGGTGCACCTCTGGCCACAAAGCTTACGCGGAAGGAAAGCGTCTCGCTGCTACAGCGGAGAAAAGTGGAGGCGCTTGGTTTGCCAGACCCATCAGCAAAGCCGGGGCTGACGAGCCCAGTAAAGGGCTGCAAAACACCAAGCGTCTGGTCTGCAGGAAACCTCTGAGCCAGTCACGGGGCACAGCCAGATTTAGAAGCACTTAATGCTGGAGACACAGCGCAGTTTGTGTCACACCCCAACATGAGGCCACGTGAAGTGCGTTGTCACTTGTTAACGCTGAATGTGGACGCTGGTTTTGAAAGACGCAGGAGCTGGGAAGTGAAGAACTCTCTCCCCGCATTCAGACACCGTGCAGACATGGCTGAAAAATGAACCGTGCAAATGGGTGTCACGTACGAAGTCACTGCAGACGTTCTCCTGATGGCCGTGGGAGGCCAGTAGATGCACTTCTAGATGTTCAGGTTATAGACGACACATCAGCCGCATCTCTGACAACCCACATCTCAGAAGAGTTAAATGCTTGTCAATTGGACCCCAAAGAGATGCTGCTTCTGCATCTGCTGGAGCTGCAAACTTCTCTGGAAGACACAGCTTTGCTCAGAGCAAGGTATAATCCTAATCTCTCCTATACATACTGCAGAGGCCATTTTAACTGCAGGATCCGAATGATAATGGAGCAAATAATTAAGCAATCAATGTGCAAACACGTAGAAGACAATAGGGTGATAAGTAACAGCCGTCATGGATTTGTCAAGAACAAATCCTGTCACACCAGCCTGATAGCTTTCTTTGACAGGGTAACACACTTTGTGGATAGGGGAAAGCGGTAGATGTGGTACATCTTGACTTTAATAAGGCTTTTGATACTGTCTCGCATGACCTTCTTATAAACAAACTAGGCAAATACAACCTAAGTGGGTGCATAACTGGGTGGAAAACTGTTCCCAGAGAGTAGTTATCAGTGGTTCACAGTCATGCTGGAAGGACATCACGAGTGGGGTTCCGCAGGGATCAGTTCTGGGTCCAGTTCAATATCTTCATCATGATTTAGATAATGTCATAGAGAGTACACTTTTAAAGTTAGCGGACGATACCCAGCTGGGAGGGGTTGCAAGTGCTTTGGAGGATAGGATTAAAATTCAAAATGATCTGGACAAACTGGAGAAATGGTCTGAAGTAAATAGGATGACATTCAATAGGGAGAAATGCAAAGTGCTCCACTTAGGAAGGAACAATCAGTTGCACATACACAAATGGGAAATGACTGCCTAGGAAGGTGTACTGCGGAAACGGATCTGGGGGTCATAGTGCTAAAAATGGGTGATCAGTGTAACACTGTTGCCAAAAAGTAAACATCATTCTGGGCTGTATTAGCAGGCATGTTGTAAGCAAGGCATGAGAAGTAATTCTTCCGCTCTGCTCTGATTAGGCCTCAACTGGAGTATTGTGTCCAGTTCTGGGTGCCACATTTCAGGAAAGATGTGGAGAAATTAGAGAAAGTCCACAGAAGAGCAACAAAAATGATTAAAGGTCTAGAAAAAGGTCATAGATCATGAGGAAAGATTGAAAAAATTGGGTTTGTTTAGTCTGGAGAAGAGAAGCCTGAGAGGGGACATGAGAACAGTTCTCAAGTACATAAAAGGTTGTTACAAAGAGGAGAGAGGTAAATTGTTCTCGTTAACCTCTGAGGACAGGACAAGAAGCAATGGGCTTAAATTACAGCCAGGGAGGTGTAGGTTGGACATTAGGAAAAACTTCCTAACTGTCAGGGTGATTAAGCACTGGAATAAATTGCCTAGGGAGGTGGTGGAATCTCCATCATGGGGGATTTTTAAGAGCAGGTTGGACAAACACCTGTCAGGGAAGGTCTAGATAATACTTAGTCCTGCCATGAGTGCAGGGGACTGGACTAGATGCCTCTCGAGGTCCCTTCCAGCCCTACAATGCTGTAATCTATTCAACTAGAACTAGTATAAGATGCAGAATCTTGAAAAGACATTTAAAAATCCGTAAATTCAATGTCTTCATTACACTCTTTTTCTCAGCAAGAGTCCAAAAAGCCTGAACGTCTTGGAGAAAATAGAAGATGCTCCAAACTGAAGTTCAAATTAGTCCAACCTGGGAAAACTGCTTTCCTCACCGAACAGAACGCCGTGTTCTGGGGGGAGTCGTCGTCTGCCTGGTCAGGAGCAGGAAGGAAGGAGCCTGCCGTGAAGGCCTGGCAGAACCGGGCACAGGAGAAGCCTCCGAAGGGGAACTGACTTCATTCAACAAGGGCTAACTTACAACAGGAATAGGGTGACCAGATGTCCCGATTTTATAGGGACAGTCCTGACTTTTGGGTCTTTTTCTTATATAGGCTCCGATTACCCCCCACCCCCTGTCCCGATTTTTCATATTTGCTGTCTGGTCACCCTAAACAGGAAGCCAAGAAGGCTGGAGGTGTCGTGCTTCACAGAAGGCTTGAGTAGCCAGCTCTAATGTGGGTGACGGTTTTACGGCATGAGTTAGAGCTAATAAAATGGCCGTGACATATTTCTCAGCTGTTACCATGGTGCCATTCAGCCCCCCCGCCCTCACGGGCTCACCCCTCAGTCCTCACGCCCTGTGACTTCAAACAGCCCCCCCACCCCCAATTTCAATTCCTGGGGAAATACTGCTTTGAAATCACATTCTGCCCCTCACTCCCGACCTGCAGCCCCCTGCTAGTCCAACCCTGGGCTCTACCCTCCCCCCTCTGCTAGAGCCCCTTTATTTCCCCAAACCATAGTTTATTTGACCAGTATCAACGCTTACAGCAGGAGGCATCTGGAACCCAGGACTCCTGGGTTCTCTCCCCAGCTCAGGGGATTCCTGCCAGCCCAGGTGTCTCTGCTGTTGCTCTCTTACCCTGGCAGAGCAGTGCGAGGATGATTTCAATGCAGAGCTTGGTGGAAGGGGGCATCTGGCTGGCTCCTGGCACCCACATCCTCCCGCTCCGCGGCTCCAGGCGGGGACTCACTGGCTCTGTGATTTGCTGCTCTCAGTGGGTCCCAGATCACTGCATGGTGCTGGTGGAAGAGAGGGCGGGGAAATGACTGAGCAGAGCAGGGGAGTGGGATCTAGTGGTTAGAGTGGGGCAGGGCTGGGGGCCAGGACTCCTGGGTTCTAGTCCTGGCTTGGGGAGGGGACTGGAATATAGTGGTTAGAGCGGGGCGGGGCTGGGACTCACACACAGACTCTGTCTGTACTTACCCAGGGCCCGGGTGATTCTGCACCCAGCCCAGCACTGAACGGGCACCGAACCACAGCTACTGCAACTCCCCCCTCCCACAGGGAAACCACATCCTGCCAAACCCGCCCGGCCCCACACAGCGCAGACCCACGGGCCACTCTAGTCGGGCGTACCGCCTGCCCCCCAGCCGTGTGCACACAGAGCTGGGGCCAGTGCCCTGTCTCTGTGTCCCTCCCCGACAGCCTGTGCGCTCAGCCCCTGAGCCTCCCACACCCCGGCTCTGGTTTTCACCCCAGCTGCTGGGAATGTGCACGTCTGACCGGGGTGGTGCTGTCCGGGGTGCGAGCTGGGCTGGGGAGCAGCCGTGTCCCCTCCCCGTCCAGCCCAAGATGCTGCATTGCTGGCGACCTGCCCCCACTCCAGCCTCCGCCCATACCCAGCCTCCAGCCTGTGGCTTGCGCCACTAGCCGGCTACCAGGGCCAGCTCCAGGGGTTTTGCCGCCCCAAGAAGCCCCCCCACCCCAAAAAAAAACAACCCGCGATTGCGATCTGCGGCGGCAATTTGGCGGGAGGTCCTTCACTCTGAGCGGGAGTGAGGGACCCTCTGCCAAATTGCCACCGAATAGCTGGACGTGCCGCCCCTCTGGTGCCTGGAGCCAGCCCTGCCGGCTACTCACTAATTAAACTGCAGAGCAACTCCAGCAAGTGCTCGATCCCTGCAGGTCCATCAGCTCAGCAAAGGCCAATGTCCTGCCCCAGCCCTTTAATCCCCAACTGGGGTTCCACCCACGCCGGTGTCGAGGGAACATTAACACAACCTGAGTCACTCCAGCATGGCCGCTGTTTAGTGATGAGGCAGGAAAGTGAGCGTTGGGAACAACGGAAATCAAGACTGCCTGGGTAAACTCACAGCTCAGGTCATTGGCTAAATAAATAGCAAAGCTGCCCATTTGTCGAATCCTAAGTGGTAGCTACTAATGTTCAGCAGATTATGAATTTTTGAATGACACCACCCGAGGCATACTTTGGTCAAGATTTATCATCATTTTATGAAATGGGGTGTACATGGGGGGCAGGTGGTCACCCTTAAAGCTCAGTCTTAGTGCAGTTTCTTGTGGATTCAAAGACACTTCCCAGCCCCTGAGGCTGGAGCACTTTAAGGGAACTGTGTTGTTTGGACTTCTGAGGAATCCGTAAGGTAATAAAGAAGCTGTTTTATGCTAGTTTGGTAAATCTAAATATTGGAACATCCACCAGCTTTTTGGGGTTTGGCTTCCCCATTCTTTGCAGTTCACCCTAATTGTGTGACCACAGCTGGCCCCCACTGGGACCCCGGTCAACATGATGAAGCCGTACTGACATGGCTGCACCAAATGAAAGGGGCTAATGCCAAGCTGCTGAGATGGGCCCTGCTCCTCCAGGGGTATGACATGGAGGTGGGCCATGTGAGTGGGAGGGCCAATGTTACAGCCAATGCTTTATCACGGGGCGGGGGCCCTGAACTTCCCCAGGTCACTGGCTAAGTGATGCTGCTCTGTTCAGACTCAAAGGGGGGAGAGATGTGATGAAGTCGGGGGGGTTCTTGGTTTTTCCTTGTTTTTTCCAATGGTTTGCATGTAGAGGAGGTGGGACTCAGTTTCCCTGGGTGTTACTGGTTTAACGAGGTGATGGGAGCGGCAGTTTGTTGTTACAGAGGCCCAGCGATGGAACTTGGGACCCCAGCCAATGGACTGGAGGATGGATACCCCAGCGACTGGTGACCGGGAGGCCCAGCTTGGGAGTCACAGCCGGACCTGGCCAGTAGGAGGACAGTGGGCTGCGGGGAGAGGACCCCGGTGACCTGACCAGCCAGTTCCAGCCGGAGGAGGACACAGGACGGCTGAGAGGAGATTGGGCCCAGCTGACCCTGTTTATCTGGATAGAAGACAAAGGACAGAGGCGGGGGTTGGGTGAGGTGATATCAGATGCCCAGCGGGAAAGCACAAGGGCTCTGGGCTGGAGAGAGGGAGCAGGCAGAGCCCACTTGGATGCAGAGGAGACTTGGATGTGCTGTGCTGAAGGAGGCCAGGCCTGAGGACCTGAGAGTTTCCTGTGCTGGGTTCAGACGCTCAATAAACCTCCTGTGTTACGCTGGCTGAGAGTCGCTCTGGTATAGAGAGCAGGGTGGCGTTATTCCCTCTGGGAGTGGGGCCCCGGGGGCCCAGAGCGAGGGGACTCCCTGAGGGGGCCCACCGCGAGAGACGGGCATGCTAAGGCTCAGAGAGGTGTGGTTCCAGAAGGTGGAGGGGCTGAACTCCCGAGACAGAGTGGACCCTCGAGAAGGGCTGTTGCTCTGAACGGGGTTCCCCTATGGTAGTGGTTCCCAAACTGGGGTTCGTGAACCCCTGGGGCTTCGCCAAATGTTATAGGGGGTTCTCGGGGAAAAATTCCCTAATGGCGGCCAGAGCTGTCCCTAGGGACCCCGGGCAGCACGGGGCCAGCAGCCCGGAGCTCCAGGACTTCCAAGAGCTAAGCAGATCAAAGCAAGCATATCTATCACATTGAGGAGATTTAAACTTCAAGACTCCTTATAAGAAATGGAAAGGGAGGTGGATATTTTTTGATGTTTTTAAAATTAAATAGGCAGCTAGGATTGTTTTTAAAATTATTATGAAGAACAAGTTTAAGCTTTGTTGTAACGTGCGTTGTTTGCATGGACTGCTCAAGACCTGACTGCTTGTGTAGGAGGAATTCTTTGAATTGGCTTCTTAGACACCTTCAAATGTAACCCTTCTGCCCATCTAAGTTGGCAGCAACAAGGGCCGGGTTCTGAATCTAGGGGTTCTGTTTCAATAACGCAATGCAAAACCGGCTCGAACCCCCACCCAGTGGGGACAATTACATACCACCCCCTGGGTGCCTCTAAGAGGCAATACTTCCCTTCTCGCAAGCACGGAGTCTGAGTGTAACAGAAAATGTTTAATAACATGAGGTAAACGACATCAGCATTAAGTTGGAAAAACGCCACAAACAGGATTCATAACACAAACCAGGAGCGAAAAACTCACTCCAGCAAATTGGGTCGTGTCCTTTCCCTTTGGTTCTTGAATCCAGCAACCCCAAAACCACCCAAAGTCCCAAAAGTCCAACACCCCCAAAGTCTCTGTCCCTGGTCAGTGCAGCCCCAGAGTAAAAAGGGGGGCACGCAGGATGTTAAGGGGCATCTTACGTGATCCGAGGCCGGCTGTCAGTCTCTCCCTGGGGTTCCGCCACAGCCTTCACCACGAGCCAGTCCACTTCCTGCCGTCCCACAAACTGCTCCACTCCACAAGCTGATCCACTCCACTCCGCTCCACTCCCCGACCTGTGAGCCGCTCCAGCCGTCCCTGCAAACAGCTCCGCTTGCCGGTCCTTGGGCCGCTCCAACCGGCCCGCTACTCGTCCCCACAAATTGCTCCACCAGCTGCTTAGCAATATAGCTTCAGGCTCCCCCACTAGTTAACACAGCTCTCAGTGATCTCAGCTCTTAATAACTTTAGCTCTTTTGTGATTTCAGCTCTTAGCAAGTTCAGCTCATAGTAGGGGAGCCCCACTGCTGGTGCACCATTGGCCCAAAGTGAATTCAGCTCAGCAGCCTGTAACTAGACTCCTAATGGAATCAAAGTTAGCTCTGACAGTCCACAGAGAGGAGAGAAGAGGACCTTGCCACCTCCCAATTCACTGGCTTTTGTAACCCATGCCCCTTGTCAAGCAAGTGCTACTTAGGTAATGGTGAAGGACTCACTCAGTCCTTCTGTCATACAACAGTTCCACTGGCCTTGATTCACAGAATCAGGGTAACAAAACTTTATTCTTCCTGCCCCAATAACAGAGAAACTGGGGATCCCACACCAGCCAAAGTAACCACTTTGAGTTGCTGTGGTTTCATGCCAGGCGGGTGGGTGTGCCTATGCAAACAAGATCAGCCCCTGGAGTTCTTTTCCACACTCGCCATAATTCACCACCAGGTGTCAGGGTAGAGCTCATCCAGACTCTGCTTACACTTTGTTGTAACATGTGTTGTTTGCCTGGACTGCTCAAGACCTGACTGCTTGTGTAGGAGGAACTCTGAGTTGGCTTCTTAAATCCCTTCCTGCTGTTTCCCCATCTGATACTCCTTGATGAACCATAGGCTCCTTGATACAAGCTACGAAAGTGAGATCTGGGAAGAGTGTTGCCATTTTCATAATGTAATAAAAATACTGTAATGATAAATAATAAATAGTGTGTAATAAGCATGTCATAAAAACAAATTTTATATTTCCACAATCACTGGAAATTTTATAATTTATACTCTGGTAAAGGAGAAAATCTCAGGAAATATTCATTTTTAGGAGGGGGTTCGCGAGATTTGACATTTTAGTGAAAGGGGTTCACAGGTTGTTAAAGTTCGGGAACCACTGTTCGGGTTACCATATTTCCACAATCAAAAAAGAGGACACTGGGGGGGGGAAGCCCGCTCTAGCCCCGCCCCATCCACTCCCTCCCACTTCCTGCCCCCTGACTGCCCCCCTCAGAACTCCCAACCCCCCCTGCTCCTTGTCCCCTGACTGCCTCCTCCTGGGACCCCTGCCACTAACTGCCCCCTAGGATCCCACCCCCTATCTAAGCCTCCCTGCTTCTTGTCCCCTGACTGCCTCCTCCTGAGAACCTCCCACCCTAACTGCCCCCCTAGGAACCTATCTGTCCCCTGATTGCCCCAACCCTTATCCACACCCCCGCCCCCAGACAGACCCCCGGGACTCCCATGGCCTATCCAACCACTCCCCACCCCCTGACAGGACCCCCAGAACTCCCGACCCATCCAACCCCCTCTGCTCCCTGCCTGCCTCGACCCCTCTCCACACCCCCACCTGAATTTCCTGCAGCCCTCCCAGCCGCGCCTCGCTCTGCATGCGGGGGAAATCCCGGACATTTTTAGCTATTTACAAATTCCCCCCCGGATGCTATTTTTAACCCAAAAAGCCGGACATGTCCGGGAAAATCCAGATGAATGGTAACCCTAGGTTCCCCCCAGGGACCGCATGGAGCCAATAGTGGCCAGGACCAGGGAGTCCGTGACAAACTTCTTCTTCTCCAGGTGCAGTAACCCAGTGACGCGTGGCATGAAGCCGGGACCCAAATTATCCCCAGATGGGGGTACGAGGTCAGTGTGACACATACACATTCGCCTCCCACCAGGCGCTCAGGGCCTCTCTCTCTGAGCTCGTATCAAGCCTCGAGAGAGGAGCCCTGGGCGACCCCTCGGTAGTCTGGCCGCGGATGGCTGCAGGCGGATGGGAACGGCTGTGACTGTGGCGGGTAACGGCTCCGGAGGCCAGGCGGCCGATTGGAGCAAGATGCACGCCCCAGCCTCTAGGAAAGAGTCTAAGGCGGGAAACCCTGTAGCATCCCCGCCCTGAACCGGTTTGAGCTGGTCCTTGTTTACCACTGCGCCACTGCTGACTGTTGAAAAGGGCGGGAAGCAGTCTAGCTAACCCTCGGGTCACATGACCAATACTCCATTTTGGATTCTAACATGGATGCCACCCACATACAATAAACAGTGATAATACAAACACAAACAAACTTTAGGATTTGGCCCCTAACAATAGTAAACCCAAAATGAACTTTCTTTAACAGAGGCTGAGCTAAGTATGCCTCGGGTGGTGTCATTCGAAAATTCATAATAGACTCATAGACTTTAAGGTCAGAAGGGACCATTATGATCATCTAGTCTGACCTCCTGCACAACTCAGGCCACAGAATCTCACCCACCCACTCCTGTTACAAACCCCTAACCTATGTCTGAGTTATTGAAGTCCTCAAATCGTGGTTTAAAGACCTCAAGGTGCAGAGAATCCTCCAGCAAGTGACCCCTGCCCCACGCTGCAGAGGAAGGCAAAAAACCTCCAGGGCCTCTGCCAATCTGCCCAGGAAGAAAATTCCTTCCTGACCCCAAATATGGCAATCAGCTAAACCCTGAGCATGTGGGCAAGACTCACCAGCCAGCACCCAGGAAAGAATTCCCTGTAGTAACTCAGATCCCACCCCATCGAACATCCCATCACAGACCATTGGGCATATTTACCTGCTAATAGTCAAAGATCAATTAATTGCCAAAATTAGGCTATTCCATCATACCAGCCCCTCCATAAACTTATCAAGCTTAGTCTTGAAGCCAGATATGTCTTTTGCCCCCACTGCTCCCCTCGGAAGGTTGTTCCAGTACTTCACTCCTCTGATGGTTAGAAACCTTCATCTAATTTCAAGTCTAAACTTCCTAATGTCCAGTTTATATCCATTTGATCTTGTGTCCACATTGGTACTGAGAAATAATTCCTCTCCCTCCCTGATATTTATCCCTCTGATATATTTATAAAGAGCAATCATATCTCCCCTCAGCCTTCTTTTGGTTAGGCTAAACAAGCCAAGCTCTTTGAGTCTCCTTTCATAAGACAGGTTTTCCATTCCTCGGATCATCCTAGTAGCCCTTCTCTGTACCTGTTCCAGTTTGAATTCATCCTTCTTAAACATGGGAGACCAGAACTGCACACAATATTCCAGATGAGGTCTCACCAGTGCCTTGTATAACGGTACTAACACCTCCTTATCTTTACTGGAAATACCTCGCCTGATGCATCCCAAGACCACAATAGCTTTTTTAACGGCCATATCACATTGGCGGCTCATAGTCATCCTGTGATCAACCAACACTCCGAGATCCTTCTCCTCCTCTGTTACTTCCAACTGATGTGTCCCCAATTTATAATCAAAATTCTTGTTATTAATCCCTAAATGCATGACCTTGCACTTTTCACTATTAAATTTCATCCTATTACTATTACTCCAGTTTACAAGGTCATCCAGATCTTCCTGTAGGATATCCCGGTCCCCCTCTGTATTGGCAATACCTCCCAGCTTTGTGTCATCCGCAAACTTTATTAGCACATTCCCACTTTTTGTGCCAAGGTTAGTAATAAAAAGATTAAACAAGATTGGTCCCAAAACCAGTCCCTGAGGAACTCCACTAGTAACCTCCTTCCAGCCTGACAGTTTACCTTTCAGTATGACCCGTTGTAGTCTCCCCTTTAACCAGTTCCTTAGCCACCTTTCAATTTTCATATTGATCCCCCGCTCTACCCGCACCTGGGTCCCGGCCTCCTGCTGGGCCCAGTCTGCCTGGGTTTCCTGGGTGAAGGCGGTCCCGGCGACAGTCTGGGTCCTGACCTCCTTTGGGGTCCCCTCTGTCCCGGCTGCCGCACCTACCTCCAGTCCTGACCCTCCTGGGTCTACAGGCACCTCCTCCAGCCTCTCCTCAGTTCTTCTGAGGGGGCAGCCCCAGAAGGCATCCCGCCTCCATGCTGCCCCGGACCTCGGCATCTTTCTTTGGTCCCTCGCCGGCCAACCCTCCCTGAGTTGCCCTGGGCTGTGTTCCTGGGGCCGGGGCACTCCCACTCCACGTGTCCCCTCCACCCGCACGCCCAACACGCCCGCAGCCGCCGGGGTTCCCTCATCCCACGACTGCTTGAGGGCTCAGGCACCGTCTCGTTTCGGGGTGAGGTCCTCTGCCTCCAGACCCGTAGGGACAGTCCCGTAGTACGTGTCTTCTCTGACCTCAGGCATAGCAAACCCTTGCCCCGGGCCCCCTGGCCCTGGTGCTCCGCGGCTCACGCCCTCCGCGGTCTCCTTTAACCTCCCTCGCGAGGAGTGTTCGCAGGGCCCGCTGCCCCTCTGCCAGCTGGCCAACCTGCACTTGGAGGGCCCATATCACCTCCCACAATCCATCCTGGGTCTCCCGGCCCCCCTTCAGGCCATCAGCCCCCTTCTATGGGGGCTCTGACCCCGGGCCCCATCCCGGGACAACACCTGGCGTCTCCGCAAAGTACACCCCGGTGTATGTAAGATCCATCACCCCTGCTTGTCTCT
This sequence comes from Chrysemys picta bellii, assembly GCF_011386835.1. Taxonomy (NCBI): domain Eukaryota; kingdom Metazoa; phylum Chordata; order Testudines; family Emydidae; genus Chrysemys; species Chrysemys picta. The sequence continues at coordinate 5,210,300 of NC_088810.1, read as the reverse complement.
GCACCACAATGTCCAGGCAACAGTCCCACAGTCCTTGCCCTGGCCCCTTGTGTCAGGGGCCGACCGCTTATGCCCACATTCTCCACCACTATGTAAGGGGTTGGACTCACCCCTGCAGCGCCTCCTGCTGGTCTCTTACAGGAATTAGCTCATCGACCCAGGAACCTCTGCCTGGTTCTCTTAGTCACATGCTTCCACTGTCCACTTTCCTCACCCAGCAGTCTCCCCTCAGAGTTCTTTGGTCCTGCTTCCATCTGCAAGTCTGAGCTTTTTCCTTCAGCCTCCTCATGTCTTTGCTCCATCGCCTGCTCGAACCCCCTTCTAAACTCAGCCAGAGTTTCCACCTGCATCTCCAATCCTCGGAGCTTTTCTTCCATCAGTTCTATCAGGTGGCACTTCATGCAGACAAAACTCTTTTCAGGTACCCCCTCCAGGATCATGTACATGCCACAGCTTCCACATCCATTGTGTCTTCCACTGCTGCTTCTATATCGGTCATAGCCTTCCCACCTAAAACCTGTTAGTCCGGGAAACACATACCAAACCGCCACCACCCACAGCAAACCAAACCCCATCGGGCACCAAAACACCCGCAGAACACAACCCCCTCCCTTCACTAGCCTGTGTATTCCTCTGCCTGCCTCTCTGAGTCTCCCCCGCAAACTCCCACTGAAACTCCCCTGTTCACAGCTCTGTTTGCTGGCTCCTGTACCGCTGCAGCTGTCTATGCCGCTGCCTGACTGGCTGGTTACCTTTATAGGACCCCTAATCTGCTGAACATTATTGTCCCGCTGAAATACGGGTAGCAATACTGTGGATGAAGTTATAAGATTCTACAGTACGATTGTTACTGTAATTCTGGGTAACGCCCACGCACCAGTTTTTCAGAGACAAAGGCACACAGGCCCCAGACAGCTGTTAACGAGCCATTGTCCAGCCAGGAGGGGGCGGGGAGAGGTATAAACAAGAAATGTACATTTCATCTCTGTGGGGGTTCAAATCCCACATCCACTGCTTGTCGCCTGCACCCCAGCTGGGGGACTCCTCAAAGAGGACAGCGGTATGAAAACAAGAGACAGTGCCCTGCGTTTTACCTCTCCTCTTCTTCCATGTGTCGACCAAAACCACCAGGAGACATCTGAAGCCAATGAACTGAGGAAGGAGGGGGCCCCAGGCTGCAAGGACAGCCAGCCTGTGAAAGGAACTACTGCTTAGGATGCGACAAATCGTGCTGGAGTGAATCAGGTTGTGTTAATGTTCCCTCGACACCGGCGTGGGTGGGAACCGCAGTTGAGGACTCCAGGGCTGGGGCAGGACATTGGCCTTTGCTGAGCTGACAGACCCGTCCGGCACCGGGAGTGGACTGAGCTGTGCACGAGGCAGATCTCCAGTGGGGAGCTGGAGGGAGGCAGGCACTTGCTGGGGTCGCTCTGCAGTTTAATTCGTGAGGAGCCGGCTAGTGGCGCAAGCCACAGGCTGGAGGCTGGGTGTGGGCGGAGGCTGGAGTGGGGGCAGGTCGCCAGCAACGCAGCATCTTGGGCTGGAGGGCGGAGGGGACACGGCTGCTCCCCAGCCCAGCTCGCACCCCAGACAGCATCACCCCGGTCAGACGTGCACATTCCCAGCAGCTGGGGTGAAAACCAGAGCCGGGATGTGGGAGGCCCAGGGGCTGAGCGCACAGGCTGTCGGGGAGGGACACAGGGACAGGGCACTGCCCCCAGCTCTGTGTGCACATGGCTGGGGGGCAGGCGGGACACCTGACTAGAGGGGCCCGTGGGTCTGTGCTGTGTGGTGCCAGGCGGGTTTGGCAGGATGTGGTTTCCCTGTGGGAGGGGGGAGTTGCAGTAGCTGTTGTTCGGTGCCCGCTCAGCGCTGGGCTGGGTGCAGAATCACCCAGGCCCTCGGTAAGTACAGACAGACCTTGTGTGTGAGTCCCAGCCCCGCCCCGCTCTAACCACTAGACTCCAGTCCCCTCCCCGAGCCAGGGTTGGAACCCAGGAGTCCTGCCTCCCAGCCCCCCAGTGCTAACCACTAGATCCCACTCCCCTGCTCTGCTCAGTCATTTCCCCACCCTCTCTCCCACCAGCACCATGCAGCGATCTGGGACCCACTGAGAGCAGCAAATCACAGAGCCCGTGAGTCCTCCCTGGAGCCGCGGAGCGGGAGGATGTGGGTGCCAGGAGCCAGCCAGATGCGCCCTTCCACCAAGCTCTGCATTGAAATCATCCTCGCACTGCTCTGCCTGGGTAAGAGGAAGGAGGGGGCCCCAGGAATCCCCTGAGCTGGGGAGAGAACCCAGGAGTCCTGGGTTCCAGATGCCTCCTGCTCTAAGAGTTGATACGGGTCAAATAAACTATGGTTTGGGGAAATAAAGGGGCTCTAGCAGAGGGGGGTGTGGAGTCCAGGGCTGGGCTAGCAGGGGGCTGCGGGTCGGGAGCGAGGGGCACCGGCAGAGCTGTTGGGAGAATGTGATTTCAAAGCAGCATTTTCCCCAGGAATTGAAATGGGGGGGGGGGGTGTTTGAAGTCACAGGGGGTGAGGACTGAGGGGTGAGCCCGTGAGGGTGAAGCGGGGCTGAATGGCACCATGGTAACAACTGAGAAATATGTCACGGCCATTTTATTAGCTCTAACTCAGGCTGTAAAACCGTCACATTAGAGCTGGCTACTCAAGCCTTCCATGAAGCATGACAGCTCCAGCCTTCTTGGCTTCTTGCTGTAAGTTTGCCCTTGTCGAATGAAGTCAGTTCCCCATCGATGGCTTCTCCTGTGCCCGGTTCTGCCAGGCCTTCACGGCAGGCTCCTTCCTTCCTGCTCCTGACCAGGCAGACGGCGACTCCCCCCAGAACACGGCGTTCTGTTCAGTGAGGAAAGCAGTTTTCCGGGGTTGGATTAATTTGAACTTCAGTCCTGGAGCATCTTCTATTTTCTCCAAGACATTCAGGCTTTTTGGACTCTTGCTGAGAAAATGAGTATGATGAAGACATTCAATTTACGGATTTTTAAATGTCTTTTCAAGATTCTGCAGCTCGTACTAGTTCTAGATGAATAGATTACAGCATTGTAGGGCTGGAAGGGACCTCGGGAGGTCATCTAGTCCAGTCCCCTGCACTCATAGCAGGACTAAGTATTATCTAGACCTTCCCTGACAGGTGTTTGTCCAACCTGCTCTTAAAAATCCCCCATGATGGAGATTCCACCACCTCCCTAGGCAATTTATTCCAGTGCTTAACCACCCTGACAGTTAGGAAGTTTTTCCTAATGTCCAACCTAAACCTCCCTTGCTGCAATTTAAGCCCATTGCTTCTTGTCCTATCCTCAGAGGTTAAGGAGAATAATTTACCTCTCTCCTCCTTGCAACAACCTTTTATGTACTTGAGAACTGTTCTCATGTCCCCACTCAGGCTTCTCTTCTCCAGAGTAAACACACCCATTTTTAAAAAAAATTTCCTCATGATCTATGACCTTTTTCTAGACCTTTAATCATTGTTGTTGCTCTTCTCTGGACTTTCTCCAATTTGTCACCATCTTTCCTGAAATGCGGCGCCCAAAACTGGATACAATACTCCAGTTGAGGCCTAATCAGCGCAGAGCAGAGCGGAAGAATGACTTCTCATGTCTTGCTTACAACACGCCTGCTAATACAGCCCAGAACGATGTTTACTTTTTGTCAACAGTGTTACACTGTTCACTCATATTTAGCTTGTGATCCACTATGACCCCCAGATCCTTTTCCACAGTACTCCTTCCAGGCAGTCATTTCCCATTTCTATGTGTGCAACTGATTGTTCCTTCCTAAATGGAGCACTTTGCATTTGTCCTTATTGAATGTCATCCTATTTACTTCAGACCATTTCTCCAGTTTGTCCAGATCATTCTGAATTTTAATCCTATCCTCCAAAGCACTTCCAACCCCTCCCAGCTTGGTATTGTCTGCAAACTTTATAAGTGTACTCGCTATGCCATGATCTAAATCACTGATGAAGATATTGAACAGAACTGGATCCAGAACTGATCCCTGTGGGACCCCACTCATTATGTCCTTCCTGCATGACTGTGAACCACTGATAACTACTCTCTGGGAATGGTTTTCCAACCAGTTATGCACCCACTTAGGTTGTATTTGCCTAGTTTGTTTATAAGAAGGTCATGCGAGACAGTATCAAAAGCCTTATTAAAGTCAAGATGTACCACATCTACCGCTTTCCCCTATCCACAAGGCTTGTTACGCTGTCAAAGAAAGCTATCAGACTGGTGTGACAGGATTTGTTCTTGACAAATCCATGATGGCTGTTACTTATCACCCTATTGTCTTCCAGGTGTTTGCAAATTGATTGCTTAATAATTTGCTCCATTATCTGTCCGGATCCTGGAGTTAAAACGGCCTCTGCAGTGTGTATAGGAGAGATTAGGGTTACAGTTTTCTCTGAGCAAAGTTTGTACTCCACTGTGTCTTCCAGAGAAGTTTGCAGCTCCATGAGATGCAGAAGCAGCATCTCTTTGGGGTCCAATTGACAAGCTTTTATCTCTTCTGAGATGTGGGTTGTCAGAGATGGGGCCGATATGTCGTCTATAACCTGAACATCTAGACGTGCATCTACTGGCCTCCCACGGCCATCAGGAGAACGTCCGCAGTCACTTCGTACGTGACACCCATTTGCACGGTGCATTTCTCAGCCATGTCTGCATGTTGTCTGACTGCGGGGAGAGTTCTTCACTTCCCAGCTCCTGCGTCTTTCACTGTTGCTCTGCTGTTTCTAGCCAGTCAGCTGCGTTTCTTGCAGAAAGATCGGGAGCGTTTGCCAGTCTTGTCCAAACCCAGCGTCCACATTCAGCGTTAACAAGTGACAACGCACTTCACGCGGCCTCCCGTTGGGGTGTGACACAAACTGCGCTGTGTCTCCAGCATTAAGTGCTTCTAAATCTGCCTGTGCCCATGACTGGCTCAGAGGTTTCCTGCAGACCAGACGCTTGGTGTTTTGCAGCCCTTTACTGGGCTCGTCAGCCCTGGCTTTGCTGATGGGCCTGGCAAACCAAGCGCCTCCACTTTTCCCCGCTGTAGCAGCGAGACGCTTTCCTTCCGTGTAAGCTTTGTGGCCAGAGGTGCACCAGGGGCTTCCTTTGCACGGTCACTAAATGGGAAACGTTTGAGCGACAAACATCAAGAACAGCCCTTAGGTTGCGGTTTCTTCAGTAGGTAGTTTGGTTTGTGCTTCGGGCTGTTGGGACGTCGATAAACCACTTGAAGCTGCAGATGGCGGGTTGGTGCAATTTGGTTCCTGGTATGTTCCTCCCCTTGGTTGGTTTCAACACTGGGGAGGGTTGGGGGATTTCAGGGTGGCTGCACCCCTCCTTGTGGGGGAGGGAAATCCCTGATACTGGACAAATAATTTATGGTTTGGGGAACTAAAGGGGCTCTGGCAGAGCTGTGGGGAGGGAGGAGCCAGGCCTGGGCTGGGAGGGGGCCGTAGTTCGGGAGTGAGGGGCACTGGCAGAGCTGTGAAGACCCCAGGGCTGGGCTAGCAGGGGGCTGTGGGACAGGAGTGAGGGGCAGCGGCAGAGCTGTGGGGAGAATGAGATGTGCAGGAAGCGGGGGCTGGTTAGTTAAAGTTCCCCTCGCCCAAGCCCTTGGCTCACGGCCCAAACCTGCTTCCTCTTTCACCGGCTAATAAACAGGGCCAGATTAACCTTTTGTGGGCCCAGCGCCAAACATATTTGTGGGCCCCCATAGGGGCAAAGGAGCATGGCCCGGGGAGGTGGGGGGTCAATCCCCAGAGTGAGGGGCCAGCCAGGGGCAATGGGGCATTGCATGGTGGGGCCGGCCCTGCTCCACCCAGCCCAGTGCAGGGCACTGTATACAAACTAGCTGTTCCTAGACGCACACTGGCCCACCCGGCCCTGTGCTGCCAGCGTGTCCCTTCCCTCGAGGGTGGGCCCAGGCTGGGCCACACAGCCCCCGACTCCCTATGCCCAGCAGCCCCCCTCCACAGTGTTAGCCAAATGGGCTCGTTTCCCCCAGAGCTGCCCAATTACCCCAAGGAGGCACGGGAGTCTAGAAGACGGCTTCAATTTCTTTATTGATCAGTCGGCTGAGCGGGTGTCCCCCTCGACTCATGCCAGAGGGAGGAACACACCTTACAAACGCAGAGCAAGCCTTTTTATACCCAGTAACAAACAACTTAGCGTGCATACATTCTGCTAACCTATGGAATTTTTAAATTCCTTTCTAGGGGTAAACAGGATACATCTGTTGGACTTCCTTGATTGATCGTTTTGTATACGTATAGGCGGAAGGCAGCTTCGCGGCACTTGTGGGGAGTGGCTGGGAAAATAGGCAAATAGTTGACCTTTGCTCTAACAACAGCCCCTCCACCACAAATGCACAGAGGCCTGCACCCCTCCGCGCGCAGCACCCCCACACACAGCCGCACGACTACTGCCCAATGCACTTCCTCACAGCCCCCCACCACAACTACACAGCACCCCACTCAGACCCCCCACTGCCCAGCATCCCGACACACAGACCTCCCCCACCGCCCCCCAAGAGACCCCCCCACTGCCCAGCATCCCAACACACAGACCTCCCCCACCGCCCCCCAAGAGACCCCCCACTGCCCAGCATCCCGACACACAGACCTCCCCCACCGCCCCCCAAGAGACCCCCCACTGCCCAGCATCCCGACACACAGACCTCCCGCACCGCCCCCCAAGAGACCCCCCACTGCCCAGCAGCCCCCTTCCACCTCCAGAGACCCACTCCCTCACACGCTGCCCCCTGGCCACTCACCGGCCCTGCTGCAAGGGGTCGGCGTCTGCCAGGCTGAGCTGGCAGTGTGGCCGAGGCCGGTCCAGTGCCAGGGCGGGGAATCACTCCGGCCTCTCCAGACTGGCACGATCAGCCAGGCCAGGATCTGCCCTCACCCTGGCCAGACTCCCTCAGGACCCACCTGCCTGGAGACAGGGTGTCCATACATCCCCGTTTGGCCGGGACAGGTCCCTTTTTAAGCTCTGTCCTGACCGTCCTGACTTCTCTGACAAAAACGGGCATTTATCCCGTTTGCTTTCACCAGCCGATCAGTTGGCGAGAGCCCATGAAGAAATGCCCAGTTTACCAGAAAAGTCCGGTGCGCCCCCCCTAGCGGGGTGTGGAGAAACGTGTGTCTGTGGGGTGGCAACGTGAGGGGTCAGGCAGCAGGGCTTGGGGGGTCAGCCCCAGCCAGAATGGATGGGGGGGGTTAGGGGCCAGCCCCTGGCAGTGGTGTGGGGAGCTGAGGCGAGGGAGGGGGCAGCCCCAGATCCTGGCAGCGGCATGCGGATCTTGGGGAGGTGGGGGCAGCCCCTGCCTGTGGCGTGGGGAGCAGTGGGGGAGGGGTCAGCCCCAGTGGTGGATTCAGGGTTAGTGGGGCCCCCCGGCCCTGTTCTCAGCTTCATTTTTGGGGCCCCTCTTTGGGACCCAGCCAAGAAAAAGATAGCTCAGTGGTTTGAGCATTGGCCGGCTAAACCCAGGGTTGTAAGTTCAGCCCTTGAGGGGGCCACTTAGGGATTTGGGGCAAAATCAGTACTTGGTCCTGCTAGTGAAGGCAGGGGGCTGGACTCGTGACCTGTCCAGGTCCCTTCCAGTTCTAGGAGATAGGTATATCTCCATATCTTTTATTTTATTTTTTATCTCCCCCCACTCCCAGTTTTCATTCTTTTTTTCTTCCTCCTCCTCCTCCTATAAGTAATAGCAAGTAAATGAAAATAAAGGGCGGTACCTTGATTGTTCTTGTCGTCTAACTTGTTTTTCCACAGACCACTTGAAAATCGCTGCGGGTCTCGGCGAACCACTTAATGATCTTTCCAAATATTGTTTGTACCATTAGCTAACTAGCGTAAAGCACTTTGGATAAGAGCGCTTTATAAAAAAAATGTAAAAAACGTTGGGGTGCAGGGCCTGGCCAGGAGTTGGGGTGCAGAAGGGGGATCAGGACTGGGGGTGCAGGGTCTGGGTGGGAGTTAGGGTGCAGGAGCAGGCTGGGGGTTGGGGTGCGGGGTCTGGCCAGGAGCTAGGGTGAGGGAGGGGGCTCAGGGCTGGGGCAGGAGGTTGGGGTGTGGAGTGCTTACGCGGGGAAGCTCCCATTTGGTGTGAGGGGTGCAGGTAGGGATGGGGGTGCTGCAGGAGCTCCCATTTGGTGCTCAGGGTGGAGGGGGGGATGTGGGGGGTGCAGGAGTCAGGGCAGGGGGCTGGGGGTGTGGGCTGGTGTCGTAGGGGTGCTCCCAGCCCCCAGCCTCCCGCCCCACCCCCTGCCCTGAGCATCTCACAGTGGGGGGGCATGGGTAGGGGGAGTGCGGGGGCCCTGCCTTTGCTCCATCCTCCCCCAATTCCATCCCCCACCCCAAGCCCCCCACCCCCTGCCTCTTCTCTGCCTCCTCCCCCTCCCTCCTGGAGCGCCGGCAAACAGCTGTTTGGCAGCAGGGGAAGTGGAGGAGGGGGAAGATTGGCTGCTGGTGGGTGTGGGACAGAGGCAGGGGTGAAGGAAGAGTTGGCCGTGCTTTCGACTGCAACCCAATCAGAGCGGGCCGGGCCGTGGCCCCTTTGGAGCCTGGGCCCGGTGCCATTGTAAACCCGGTACTGCTAATAAAGGCAAATATTGACCCACCCGAGAAATCGAGTCTCATTATCAGAGCCGGCACCCGTCAGTGACTTGGAAACACGCCCCCTTACTCTAATCAATAGCCCTCTACTCCCCTCCTAGAGCCAGGAGAGAACCCAGGAGTCCTGGCTCCCACTCCTCCCCCCCAACTCTAACCACTAGATCCCTTGTTGGTGTCTTTTTATTCTCTCACCCCACAGAAGGACAGAGGGGCACTGGCAGAGCTCTGTGTGGGGGCTGGGGTGGATTGGGGGGGCTGCGGGTCAGGACTGAGGGGCACCGGCAGAACTCTGTGTGGGGGCGGGGGTGGATCTAGGGGGGCTGTGGGTCGGGATTGAGGGGCACCGGCAGAGCTCTGTGTGGGGCTGGGGGTGGATTGGGGGGCTGCGGGTGGGGATTGAGGGGCACTGGCAGAGCTCTGTGTGGGGGTGGGGTGGATCTAGGGGGGCTGTGGGTCGGGATTGAGGGGCACCGGCAGAGCTCTGTGTGGGGGTGCGGTGGATTGGGGGGCTGTGGGTCGGGATTTAGGGGCACCGGCAGAGCTCTGTGTGGGGGCGGGGGTGGATCGGGGGGGCTGAGGACTGAGGGGCACTGGCAGAGCTGGTCTGTTTCCCCTGTAGGTCGGCTCTGCCAGGCGCCCGTCTATCGGATCCAGGTCCCGTCCCGCGTCACGGCCCAGCAGGGTCTCTGCGTCCTGCTCCCCTGTAATTTCAAAGCCAACTTCAACTCCTCCGGGGTCGCCTACAAATACTGGTTCAAGGACGACGACAGGGACACCAGCCTGGCCGTGGCCACCACAGATCCCGGCAGGGCCCTGAGGGAGCCTGGGGGCCGGATCAGGCTGGTGGGAGACGCCCCGGACGACTGCTCCCTGCTCATCAGCGATGTGAGAGCTGGAGACAGGGCCCGCTACTACTTCCGCTTTGTGAAGGGAGACTTTAAATACAGCTACGTGGTGACCCAGCCGCTGGTGGACGTGACAGGTGAGGCCGGAGGGTCCTGGAGAGCTCAGCAGGATTAACTCTGCTTATACCCAGTGGTGGGGAGTTCCACTGGTTAATCCCACTAATGCCCAGGGGCAGGGAGTTCCAGGATTAACCCCAGTACTTCCCCACTGAGTTGAATTTTAATGGTGTCGCCTCCTTAGAGCTGATGCAGCAGCCAGTGCTGAAGGTCCCCGAGGTGCTGCTGTCCGGACAGCTGGTGAATGTGACCTGCCAGGCTCCAGGGACCTGCTCTGGGACCCCTCCGCAAATCACCTGGTCAGGGGGGTTTGACTACACAGCCAGGAACGTCTGGGTCGCCCTGGCGAACGGCAGCGTCTCCTATAGCTCCGTGCTCAGCTTCACGCCAGCCCCGGGGGATGACGGCAAAGAGCTCGTCTGCACCGTCACGTACCCCGCCGTGGTTGGGGTCTGCACCCGCAGAGCCGTCCGGCTCCAGGTCCACTGTGAGTGACCCCATCCAGCTCCAGCGGGGGGGTGAGGTCTAATGGCAGGAGTTGTGCTGAGAGCCAGGACTCCTGGGTTCAATCCCTGGCTCTCGGAGGGGCGTGGAGTCTAGTGGCAGTGGTTGGGTTGAGAGCCAGGACTCCTGGGTTCTATCCCTGGCTCTGGGAGGGGCGTGGGGTCTAGTGGGGGTGGGCTGAGAGCCAGGACTCCTGGGTTCCATCTCTGGCTATGGGAGGGGCATGGGGTCTAGTGGCAGGGGTTGGGTTGAGAGCCAGGACTCCTGGGTTCAATCCCTGGCTCTGGGAGGTGCATGGGGTCTAGTGGGGGGTGGGCTGAGAGCCAGGACTCCTGGGTTCTATCTCTGGCTCTGGGGGGGCGTGGGGTCTTGTGGCCGGGGGTGGTCCGAGAGCCAAGGCTCCTGGGGTCTATAGGAGGGCACTGGGGTCCCAGCAGGCAAATCCCCCCCACACATCTCATGGCCCGTTGCAGACCCGCTGGAGCTGCTGCCACAGGGGAACTGCACGGTGCAGGGCCGCGGACCCAGGGGAGCGGCCACGTGTCACTGCGCAGCCGAGGGGAACCCTCTGCCCCGCCTCAAGTGGTGCTTGCCCAACCGCACCCTCCCTGGGGACTTCGAGGGCCCTGAGCTGCGAGCAACCTTGTGGGCGTGGGTCCCGGCCGTGAGCCGGGAGCTGTGGGGCCCGGCCGGGGCCCTGGCCAACATGTCCTGCGCTGCCACCAACGCCCACGGGGCAGAGCCAGGCCGTGCTGACCGTTGTGACTGCAGGGACCGGGGACCAGTGGGGGCTGGGCATGGGATCCAGTTTTGCCATTAGCTAAAAGCAGTGGCCTGTTCATCTTCAGGCAGAGATGTATATGTGAGGAAATACGGTGCTATGTGCCAGCCACTTAGACAGATGGCAACTCATGTATAAGTCACACAGTCCCCACCTGCCCCTTTCACCTCTGTGCCTCCCTGGAGAGGTGGGGAAGGGGGCTCAGTCCCCATGGCTAGGCCAGCCCTCGGCCGCTCTCCCGCTCAGGGGACCCTCCCCCTACACCGTACCCACCAGTTCATTACAAGCCCTGTAGGGCCCATCGCCGCCCAGCCGATCCCACCGCTAACACCAGCTGTTGGTTTGCAGCGGGCTTCTCCTGGACACTCGTGGTGGCCTCGGCGGCTGGTGGGAGCCTCGTGCTGGTTGTTGCCGGGGCTGCAGTGGCCTGGAAAGTCATGAAGGGAAGGTAAGACTCGGGTGGGAACAGAGAAGAATCTGGTGGGAACTAGCCTGGAATGGGGGAAAAAATGGATCCCCCAAGATCAACCATCACTTCTTGGAAGCATGAAATTCCACCTGCCGCCCCTCAATCCTGACCCACAGCCCCCTGGTGTGCCAGCCCTGCACTCGCCCCCCCAGCTCTGCTGGTGCCCCTCACTCCCAACCACAGCCCCTGCTAGGCCAACCCTGGGCTCCCCCCACATGCAGCTCTGCTGCTTTGGGATGGCGGTGCGGTGGGCAGATATTGGGATAGATGGATCCATGGGTCTCATTGGGGCAGGAGGGAGGAGGCGGGACACCAGGCTAGATGGGCCTAGAGGCAGGATGTTGATGATGGTTTCACCCCAGGCAGGGCAGCACGGGCCCTGCCAGGGCCGGACGGTGCCAAGGGACCGGAGACCGGCAGGTCTGTAACTCCGATCAGCAGCCAGCGTCTATGGCGCCCTCCCACAGACAGGTGGGTTCCCAGCCCTCCAGCGGCTTATCCCAGACCCCCCCGGTACCTACCCCATCCCCCACCCTGATGAGATCCCCTTCCCCCGCTCCCAGAATCCCCCTCTGCTGGGATTTCCCCCCTCCAGCACCCCCCAATGGCATCCCCTCCCATCCTTTCCCTGGGCATGGCGGCCACTTCTCCCAGCTAACCCGGTCTCTCCCCACACAGGACGGCACCGGGGAAGGAGGAGCCCTTGATAAGAAAGGGAGAGGAGGAAGAGGAGGAGGAGGAGGAAGATGCTACAGGGAGAGAGGTGACAGGGAACAATTCACAGAGGAAAACATCTACGCCAACATCTAAGGCCAGAGAGGGGGACAGGGTCATTGCAGGGAGTGAGATAAATAGAGACTGGTGTCAGCGGTGGGATAGCCAATCTGCCTTGTGGCTAAGGTGCTAGCCTGGGACGCTGGACACCTGGAACCTATTCCCAGCTCTGCTACAGAATGGCTGTGTGACCCTGGGCAAGTCCCCGCCCCCCTCTGTGCCTCAGTTTCTCAGCTGTAACATGGGGAGTATATCACTGCATTTGGCTACTTACACTGTGAGCTTGTTGGACATGGTCTCTCGCTGTGTCTGGGCAGCACCTGGCACAAGGGGGGGTCCGTGATCTCAGCTGGGGCAGGGACTGTCCTGGGCTGTGTGTGGGCTGCGCTCCTCTCCCCCCATCTCAGCCTGGGTCCACTCTGCTAATGCACCTGAGAGGCAGCTACTGCTCCAGACAGAGTTATGTGGAGCAGGTCGGCCTGTGTTAATCCTTTCACTGCTGCAGCTAAATAAAAGCCATCCCCAGCTCCTCCCCGGGCTGAAGAGTTTTATGTTGCCTCGGTTTCCCTCAGGGGTTCCCCTCGCTCTTCGAGCCGCTCAGCTGTGGCTGGACACTCACCACCCAGGCCCAGGGGTACGAAAGTACTGGGAAGAGGGTCATAATAAACAATGCCTGGTGCTGCGATGCAGCCACCTCTGGGGTGGGACAGCCGGGGACAGCCGCACAGCAATACCACGTGGCTCGCCTGGTTCTGAGATGCAGCCACCTCTGAAGTGTCGCGATTAGAATGGGGAGGGGGAGGAGCCAGGACGCCTGGGTTTTCTCCCTGGCTCCGGGAGGGGAATTGGGTTTAGTGGGTTAGAGCGGGGGAGGGGGAGAGCTGGGAGCCAGGACTCCTGGGTCCAATTCAGTAACTACGACGACAGGCTCATGACTTTAAAAACCACGTTTAATGTCCCGTAACAAAAAGACACAGCAGCAAATGGAGGAATAAATACAGCGGGTGCAGGGCAGGGGGTGAGAGGCAGCAGTGCTGGGGGAAGAGGGGGAGTCTGGGCTTTGCCCCACTCCCTCCCTCCCCACAAACCCCATCCCCCATCCCTTCAGCCCTCCCCCACCCCTCCAGCCCTCCCCACACACCCCTCCCCCCTCCCCCCAGCCCTCCCCACCCATCCCAGCCCTCTCCCCACCCTCCATCCACCCTCCCCACACACCCTGCCCCATCCCTCCCCACACACACCCCATTCCACTCCCCCATCCATCCTGCCCACTCCCCATCCATCCTCCCCCACCCCCATCCCATACCTCCCCCCACCCACCCGTTCCTCCCCACATGCCCCACCCCATCCCTCCTTCCCCATACACACACCCTCCACCCCTCCCCACACCCCATCCAGCCGTCCATCCGTCTGTCCATCCTCACACACACTCCTCCATCCACCCCTCCCCGCACGCCGCGCCCCATCCCTCCATCCGTCCCACACACTCCCATCATCCATCTAGCTGGATCCATCTGTGGAGCTTGTCACGGACGCCCGGATCGTGCCCACTCTTGGCCCCGTACGATCCCTGGGGGGACCCCCCTTCAGTGCGACAGCCCTTCTCGGGGGTCCACTCTCTCTCGTGGTTAGGCCCCTCCACCTCCTGGAACCGCACCTCTCTGAGCCTTAGCACGTCTGTCTCTGCCGTGGGCCCCTCAGAGAGTCCACTCGCTCTGGACCCCCGGGGTCTCCACTCCCAGAGGGAATAATGCCACCTTGTTCTCTAGCCCGGAGCGACTCTCAGCCAGTGTAAAACAGGAGGTTTATTGAGCGTCTGAACCCAGCACAGGAAACTCTCAGGGCCTCAGGCCTGGCCTCCCTCAGCCCAGCACATCCCACTCTCCCCTGCATCCAGGTGGGCTCTGTCTTCTCCTCCTCTCCAGCCCAGAGCCCCCCTGCTTCCCAGTTCGGCATTTGATATCACTGGCCTCAGGCCCCCTCTCTGTCCTTTGTCTTCTCTCCAGGTAAACAGGGTCGCATGGGCCTCCTCTCCCCTCTTCTGTCCTCTGGCCCCTCTGGCTGGAACTGGTCGGTCAGGTCACCAGGGTCCTCTCCCCGCAGCCCATTGTCCTTCCACTGGCCAGAATCGGCTGCGACTCCCGAGCTGGGCCTCCCGGTCACCAGGTCACCAGTCGCTGGGGTCTCCATTCTCCAGCCATTGGCCGGGGTCCCAAGTTCCCTCGCTGGTCCCCTGTAACAACAAACTCCCTCTCCCATCACCTCGTTAAACCAGTAACACCCAGGGAAACTGAGTCCCACCTCCTCTACATGCAAACCATTGGAAAACCAAGGAAAAAACAAGAAAATCCCCCACTTCGTCAAAGGCAGCTTATTGTGGGGCTGCATGTCTCTGTGAGTAATTATGGTAACTAGGTCATTGCTCAACCCTGAGCCAGCCAGATTCTGCACCCCCCCCCCTCACACTCCCTGGATGGGAGCTGGCGCCCCCTAGAGGGGAAAGGCCCCATATCCCATTCCCTGCCCAGCAGCAGTCCTGGCTCCCAGACCCCCGGCTCTAAGCCCCAGACCCCACTCCCCTGCCGGAGCTGGGGAGAGAACCCAGGAGTCCTTTGATGGACATGTGAGGGGAGACGCGGGGGGGGTGGGAATAAATTACCAGAGAGGAGTCTTTGAGAACAGGATCTTTAATCTCCACGGAATAAGGGCGGGGGGGGGGGGGTGGCAGAGGCCTCCGCGGTAGGGAGGGGCGGGGCTCATTGCTGGTCCCAGGACGCTGCAGGCTGCGTCCGGCCTGCATGGCTCCCCCCACTCGGCTCTAGGAGGATTGGTGGGCGACCAGCGTCACCACACCTGGAGGAGAGAAGAGAAATGGGCTCAGAGCAGCAATGGGACCAATGGGAGCATCATCTACTGGTACGCAGCACCCCACCCCAGAGGTGACTGCATCTCAGCGCCGGGCGAGGGGTCCCTGTATAACCAGCCCTTGTGCCCCACCCCAGAGGTGGCTGCATCTCAGCGCCGGGCGAGGGGTCCCAGTATAACCAGCCCTCATGCCCCACCCCAGAGGTGGCTGCATCTCAGCGCCGGGCGAGGGGTCCCTGTATAACCAGCCCCCGTGCCCCACCCCAGAGGTGGCTGCATCTCAGCGCCGGGCGAGGGGTCCCTGTATAACCAGCCCCCGTGCCCCACCCCAGAGGTGGGTGCATCTCAGCGCCGGGAGAGGGGTCCCTGTATAACCAGCCCCCGTGCCCCACCCCAGAGGTGGGTGCATCTCAGCGCCGGGCGATGGGTCCCTATAGAACCAGCCCCCGTGTCCCACCCCAGAGGCAGCTGCCTTTTGACACTCCCCAATGTTGCACTCACCAGTGATGAGGAAGAGGGGGAAGGAGACCCAGCCGAGGCCGAAGGACCAGCCGAAGGTGACTTGGCTGTGGGCGGCATTCACGGCCCCAGCGAACTCCCCTGTGTACATGGCCAGCGCGATCATGGTGCAGAGCCCTGGGGCAAAGGGAACAGCAAGGACACCCCTCAGTGCAGCCCACGTTCAGTCCCAGCCCCTGCCCCGTCCCACCACCAGGGGGAGCTGCCAGAGCCCAGGGTAGGATTCGGGGAGGGGGGAGGCTGGGGCTCGGTTCCCCTCGGCTGGCTGTAGTGGGCGGGGGGGGGGGAGATGAGTTCCTGGGGGAAGGGGGGACGTACCTGCGCTGAAGCTGCCCAGGAAGGAGAGCAGGGTCAGAGGTAAGGAGCCGAGGTGGGAGCGCAGGAACGAGGCGAGGAGAGCGAAGGAGGAGAGAAACCCAGCGATCACGCCCAGCAGTATGAAAGCCCTGGTGACCTTTAAAGAGACTGTAGCAAAGGATTGGGTTAAATAAACAACACTGCACTGAACTGGTTAGAGAACCCAGGAGTCCTGACACCCAGCCCCCCTGCTCTAACCACTGGCCCCCACTTTCCTCCCACAGCCAGGGACAGACCTGCCCGATGGTGCTGGTTGGTGGCAGCGGTGGGTTCCCCGGTGGAGCCGGGCTGCCCTTACCTGATGCTGAAGAAATTTGTTCACACACCGAATTCTGGCAGCTCTTCCACAGCCCCTCATGGAGGGACCCGAGGCGGCTGGTGGCCACCAGCCAGTGGTCGGAGCCCAGGGCCACCAGCAGCAGCAGGAAGCTGAGCAGGGCCAGGACGGTGCTGAGGATCCGGGGAGACGCCATCGTGTGGGGGGCAGCGCTGGGATCCGGGAAGCACCTGGGGGTGGGGAATGAGTCAGGGGCAATCCCGGCCCACAGCAGCAGGGCTAAGCCAGAGCCCTGGGGCCTGGGCCTCAGCAGCTTCACAGATGGATCCAGTTGGATCGGTGATGGGTGTGGGGGGGACGGCTGGAGGGATGGGGCGGGGCGTGTGGGGAGGGTGGATGGATGGATGGATGGGGTGTGTGAGAGGAGGGATGGGATGGGGGATGGGGTGGGGAGAGGTGGATGGGGTGGGGTGTGGGGGGAGGGATGGGATAGGGTGGGGAGGGAGGAAGGGAGGGATGGGGGGTAGGGTGGGGAGAGGTGGATGGGGTGGGGCGTGTGGGGAGGGATGGAGTGCGGGGGTGGAGAGGGAGGAAGGGAGGGATGGGGTGGGGTGTGTGTGGGGGAGAGGTGGATGGGGTGGGGGCATGTGGGGAGGGATGGGATGGGGGTGGGAAGGAAGGAAGGGAGGGATGGGGGGTAGGGTGGGGAGAGGTGGATGGGGTGGGGTGTGTGGGGAGGGATGGGATGGGGTGGGGAGGGAGGAAGGGAGGGATGGGGGGTAGGGTGGGGAGAGGTGGATGGGGTGGGGCGTGTGGGGAGGGATGGAGTGCGGGGGTGGAGAGGGAGGAAGGGAGGGATGGGGTGGGGTGTGTGTGGGGAGAGGTGGATGGGGTGGGGCATGTGGGGAGGGATGGGATGGGGGTGGGAAGGAAGGAAGGGAGGGATGGGGTGGGGTGTGGGGGGGATGGATGGGATGGGAGTAGCGAGGGAGGAATGGAGGGATGGGGTGAGAGGCTTGTGGGAGGGATGGGGGGTAGGATGGGGAGAGGTGGATGGGGTGGGGCGTGTGGGGAGGGAGGAAGGGAGGGATGGGGTGGGGTGTGTGGGGGGAGGGGTTGGTGGATGGGGTGTGTGGGGAGGGTTGTAGGGGAGGGGTGGGTGGATGGGGTGGGGTGCGTGTGGGGAGGGATGGGATGGGGGGTGCGGAGGGAGGAGGGGAGGCATGGGGTGTGGGGGGTGTGGGGAGGTGGGGCGTGTGAGGAGGGATGGGGTGGGCTGTGTGTGGGGAGGGGTGGATGGATGGGGGGTGTGGGAAGGGCTGGAGGGGAGGGGTGGATGGATGGGGTGGGCTGTGTGTGGAGAGGGATGGGATGGGGATGGGGGTCGGGAGGGAGGAGGGGAGGGGTGGGTGGATGCGGTGGGGTGCGTTGGGAGGGACAGGTTAAGGCTCCCAAAGGGGTGCTCTGGGGGGCTGGGCACCTGCCATTCAGGGGTCCTGTGGGGGGTCTCTGTGAGGGAGTGGGTGGGGGGGAGGGGCCCTGTGCCAGCTGGTCCCAGCGAGGGGGAAGAGGAACCGAAGGAGGAGGAAGTGGAAACCTGACACCAACTAACCCTGTGCTATGGGGCGGGGGGGGGGGGGGGCAGAACCACACCCAAATCACAGCCAGAGAGAGGGAGGGTGAGAGAGGGGTGTGTCCGGGGACGGCTGGACAGAGCCCTGTGTGAGGGGACGGACGGACAGATGGACAGGGGGCATACGAGGGGCTGGCTGGACGGACGGACGGATGAAGAGGTTTGTGAGGGGATGGGTGGGTGACTGGACGGTTGGTGCGGTGTGAGGGGACGGATGGACAGATCGACAGAGGGGCGTACGAGGGGTTGGCTGGATGGACGAAGAGGTTTGTGAGGGGATGGGTGGGTGAACGGACGGTTGGAGCCGTGTGTGAGGGGACGGACGGACAGATGGACAGAGGGGCGTACGAGGGGTTGGCTGGATGGACGAAGAGGTTTGTGAGGGGATGGGTGGGTGAACGGACGGTTGGAGACGTGTGTGAGGGGACGGACGGACAGATGGACAGAGGGGCGTACGAGGGGCTGGCTGGATGGACGAAGAGGTTTGTGAGGGGATGGGTGGGTGAACGGACGGTTGGAGCCGTGTGTGAGGGGACGGACGGACAGATGGACAGAGGGGCGTACGAGGGGCTGGCTGGACGGACAGATGAAGAGGGGTGTGAGGGGATGGGTGGGTGACTGGATGGTTGGAGCCGTGTGTGAGGGGACGGACGGACAGATGGACGGAGTGGCTACGAGGGGCTGGCTGGACGGACGGATGAAGAGGTGTGAGAGGGGATGGGTGGGTGACTGGATGGTTGGAGACGTGTGTGAGGGGACGGATGGACAGATGGACAGGGGGCATACGAGGAGCTGGCTGGATGGACGGATGAAGAGGTGTGAGAGGGGATGGGTGGGTGACTGGATGGTTGGAGACGTGTGTGAGGGGACGGATGGACAGATGGACAGGGGGCATACGAGGAGCTGGCTGGACGGACGGATGAAGAGGTTTGTGAGGGGATGGGTGGGTGACTGGACGGTTGGTGCGGTGTGAGGGGACGGATGGACAGATGGACAGAGGGGCGTACGAGGGGTTGGCTGGACGGACGAAGAGGTTTGTGAGGGGATGGGTGGGTGAACGGACGGTTGGAGCCGTGTGTGAGGGGACGGATGGACAGATGGACAGGGGGCGTACGAGGGGCTGGCTGGATGGACGGATGAAGAGGTGTGAGAGGGGACAGCTGGAGGGTGGCGATGTTTGGGGATGGCCGGATGGAGGCAGGGGTTTGGGGCTGGCCAGGGAGGTGTATGAGGGGATGGATGGACAGCCGTACAGAGGAGTGATTGGGGATGGATGGACGGAGGGTGGGTACGTCTGCGGATGGAGGTGGGGCTTTGGGGACGGACGGACAGAGGGGTGTATGGGAATGGATGGAGGGTGGGTATGTTTGGAGCTGGCTGGATGGGGGTGTGTGTGAGGGGAAGGACCAGACGGACGGAGCGGTGTGTGGGGGGGGATGGATGAAGGGGTTTGGGGCTGCCTGGACAGAGAGGTGTGTGAAGGGATGGCTGGACGTACGGACGGAGGAGTGTGTGTGTATGGGGGGGGATGGCTGGAGGATGGGTATGTTTTCAGATTGAGGACCATGGGGGTTGGGGGCTGGCTGGACGGGGCCATGGGGGGTTGGGACTGGCCAGACAGGGCTATGGGGGGTTGGGGCTGGCCGGAGGAGGTGGAGGGGCTGGCAGGACAGGACTGTGGGGGATGGCTGGACAGGGCCGTGGGGGGTTGGAGCTGGCGGGACGAGGGGGGGAGGGGCTGGCTGGACGGGGCCGGCTGGACGGGGCCGGCTGGACAGGGCCGTGGGGGTTGGGGGCTGGCTGGAAGGGGCCGTTTGGGGTGGGGGCTGCCCGGACGAGGGGGTGGGGAGCTGGCAGGACGGGGCTGTGGGGCCAGACACTTGGGTGCTCAGGCACTCCAGGCTGTCCCGGGGTAAATGAACCCCCCCATCCCGAGCGCCCCCCTCACCTGCTCCGCGTCATCTGCTCCCTCGCAGGGTTTGCTCCGGCTCCAGCCCTGACCCCCCATGGGGCCTCTTGCTCCCGGGTGGCTTCCTGGGAGGGGCAGGGATGCGGTAAGGGCCCATTGCACCATCCCCACATCCTCTGTGTCAGTTCCTCCCGGCAGCCCGCAAACCCGCCCCCCATCGCCAGCGCCCACAGCTGTCTCCCAGCCAAGCCCCAACCGCCCCCCAGCCTGCTTAACAAGGGAATCTCCTGGGACAGACCCAGGAGTCCTGCCCCCCCCCCCACCCCGCTCTATCCCACTCAACTCCCAGAGCCGGGGAGAGAACCCAGGAGTCCTGCCCCCCCGCCCCCCGCTCTATCTCACTCCCCTCCCAGAGCCACGGAGAGAACCCAGGAGTCCTGCCCCCCTCCCGCCCTATCCCACTCCCCTCCCAGAGCCACGGAGAGAACCCAGGAGTCCTGCCCCCCGTGTCCTATCCCACTCCCCTCCCAGAGCCGGGGAGAGAACCCAGGAGTCCTGGCTCCCAGCACCCTCTGCTCTAACCACCAGCCCCCTCCCCTCCCCTCCCCTCCCCTCCCAGAGCCAGGGAGAGAACCCAGGAGTCCTTTGACACACACTTGAGGGGAGTGTGGGGATGGGGGGCGCTCCAGGGGGTCGAATAAGTCACCAGACAGGCAGCTCTGAGAACAGGCCCTTTAATCTCCATGGAAGGGGGGGGGGTGGCATCTTTTTTTCCAGGGGAGGGGTAGTAACAGGAAGAGGGGAGGGGCTCACTGCTTGGGTCTGTGGGAGCCCAGGGTAACGCGCACACACACACACACGTCGAGCCACTGGCTCGTGGGCTACACGGCCAAGGTCTGGTCCGGTGCCTGGCGAAGCCGCTTACGCCCCGGGCGTGACCGTAATCTGCACCCACCTGGAGGTGGCACCATGATGGGGCCACTGGGGAGGAGGGGGCACATCTTATAAAACAGTGGTGCTACCTTCCGAGTAAGGCGCGTATCGGGCGCCTCAAACCCAGCCCCCTGCCTTGACTGGAGCAGGGCTAGGGGACATGACCCCGCTTCCCCCGGGGCGTCACTAGGGAGCGCGGGTGCACCCGGCCCGCCAAGCTCGGTGCCGCTGACGTTCAGTCTCGAGACGCCGCCGCGGTGTCCGTCTCTGTGCTGCCAGGTCTCTGCGGAGGGAGCTCTCGCCAGCAGGCCAGGGCGTTTGCTCTCCGCCGTCACGGGGCCCAGTTGAGTCCTGGGCCCCGGGCATTGGTGGCTGCGCTGGGATTCCTGACTGGGGTTTGGCTGCCTGCTTTGGCCACCTCTGGTCCAGGCCTGGGGTATACGGCGCAGATAAACAACTTCCAATAAGCACACTGCCAGCTCTGCCGCGCCGATTTGAACTCCGACGCGAAAGCGACCGAGAAAGGGCCGGACATCTGCTACTGCTCGGCAGGGGGACGATCGGCTTTCAATCAGTTTCTCTCGCTGCCCCGTTTTTGAGACAGCTTCATTCGCTTCGCAGATCTCGGATACAATTTTCCAAACAATCTAAATGCCTGAGGTGCCTAATTCTCATGGGACTGAGGACCCTGCAGCTTAGAATCCCAAAGGTATGCAGGCTCCTAACTCCCATTGGATCCTCACAGGTATTTTGGCACTTGTGCCCACATACGCACCTTTGAGGAAAAGGGCGTATGTGACTTAGGAGCGTTTGAAAAATTCTCCCCTTCCTTAGCTTTTATTTATATTTTTATAGACATCTAAAAACCTAGGAAATTCAGTGCAAAAAACTTTGTGATTATTTTAACATAAGCTCAAACAGAGGGTTGGTCAGCAGCCTGAATTTCTATTCTGTGGGACATTCTGACATTTTGAATTTTGCTCGTTCCAAATGGGAACACAAAGTCAAAATCTGAATGCTGCCCGCACAAGGAAAATTCCAAAAAATGTCTGCGCGGGACCAGCCAAATGGTTCATTCGTTTCATTTAGACTTTTAATAGTCTATTAAAATATTCAAGGTCATATACACGATATTGACACAAGCTTAAAGATTATGTAATAGTAAAATAGGACATATTTGGAATGTAAAAGTCAAAACGAAACACGTCCACGTTGCCAAAATGAAATGATTTGTCTTTTCCCCTCAAAACCCACAAATTCCCGTGAAACATTTTGATAGCTGGATAGATTTCTTTCAAAATAAAAATTCCAGGCACTTCATTGTAAAAACTTTGTGAGGATTTCAAACTGTGTCACGTAAATATTTAAAATGGTTTAATGCATCTTCAGGTTTTTAGACAGTTTCATTCAGCCTATAGAAAATGTCTTTCTTAAAAAAAAGGGGGGGGGAATTCAGTAAGAGGGACCCTGGGTGATAATTTATGCACAAATATGTAATACCTTTTTGGCTTTAGAGACTTAAGCCTTTAATTTAAGGCTTTAATTGCCTTAAAAACTTGTTGTTATTAAAAGAAAAAAGGAAATTTAACATGAGTAAGGGCCTCACTTGATGGGGGCTTGGTCCATGACTGGAGCCGTCAGAGGCTATGAAAATACAAATTCATAATAATTTAATTCTAAATATTTAAAACAGTTTAATATCGCTTTGGCACTTGAGGCAGGGTAAGTTGCTTTCAAGGATCTTTCCTGCCTTTGATCAAAAAGCCTAGGAAATTAAAAAAAAATGTTTAAAAAACATTGTTGGGATTGAACTACAAACCGCTTTAGGGTTTGAGGCACTTCACACAAAGGGTTTCCAAGCACAACTAGTGATTTTGTGGGTAGAAATCAACAAAGGAACAAACCGCTTTAAGGACCTTTATTCTTTTTCTTTAAAAAAAAAAAAGAAAAGAAAAACCAAGGAAATTCAATGCATAAAACTTCGTTAAAGGCAAAAATCGGAGCTGTCTGGCCAAAGACACAAAACTTTAAAACTGCGGTTCCTGCTGCTACGTTGCCTTAGCTGACGCTACTCAGAGGGGCGCAGAGGTAGAGAGAAATTTCTGAGCAGTTGTAATTCTAGGCGCCAATTTAACTTCACGGCCTGTCTGCTTATCAATCAAAGCTACAGCACAAGTTCAGTCAGCCACAGGTGCTTGATATTTTAAATCCGGTTCTAAAGGAAGGATGGTCCCGCCGGGAACTCAGGACACCTGCGTTCCAATTCCCAGCACTGCTGCTGTGTTCCGGTGCGACACTGGGCAGGTCAGGCCATCTTGCCGTGCCTCGGTTTCCCCCAGACTGTAAAAGGTGGGGGTAACTGATGCTTCCCTTTGTCTGATTTGATTCTAAAGCGTTGGGGGCAGGGGGCTGGCTCTGGTTACGTCCAGCTCCGAGCGCCAAAGAAGGAAGCTGGCCTGGAATCCGATGAAACGAACGAAGGGCGTTTGCTACGGGGATGTCCCATGGTGGGTTGCTGGAAGGCTGGGGGTGGGGATGGCGAGGTATCACTCGCCCTGGGATGCAGGTGTCTCGATTCACTGCAGCGCCATCGCGCAGGTTTAACGCGTCTCAGCCACGCGCTGGCATCCGTGCATCCGATACGCGCACATGTAAAATATCCCTGTGAGGGGGAGAGAGGGGCTGTTTAACAGCACTGAGGGGTCAGGACTCCAGGGTTCTCTCCCTGGCTCCAGGAAGGGAATGGGGTCTAGTGGTTAGAGCAGGAGAGTCAGGACGCCTGAATTCTCTCCCCAGCTCTGGGAGGGGAGTGGGGGTCTAGTGATTAGAGCGGGGGGTGGCTGGGAGCCAGGACTCTTGGGTTCTCTGGAGGGGGAGTGGGGTCTAATGGTTAGAGCACGGGGGCTGGGAGCCAGGACTCCTGGGTTCTCTCCCCAGCTCTGGGAGGGGGGTTACTGGTCAGAGCCGGGGCATTCCTGGACAGGGAGTGTGAAACAAGGAATTGGATGAGGAGAAAGGTGCCCTATTGCCACCCCCAGAGGGAAAGCCCCATTGCCAGCCCCCACACTGCCCCCACCGCCCCGGGGCTGGATGAGAGCTGGCGCCCCCTAGAGGGGAAGGGCCTGTACCTGCGAAGAAGGTCATGAGCAGGGCAACCCAGCCCAGGATGTAAGACCAGGAGAAGCGCCAGTCCCCGAACCGCTTGCCCAGGAAGTTGACGGTGACTCCGGTGTAGACAGCCATGGCGAGCAGGACGAAGAGCGCTGGAGGAGGTGGGGCAGAGAGACCGATGGCAGGACAAGAGGCCAGAGAAACCGCTACATGCCTGGGAAGTGTAACTACGCCACGCGCCCCTCCCAGAGCCGGGCGAGAACCCAGGCGTCCTGGCTCCCACTGCCCCCCGTCTCTAAACACTACACCCCATTCCCCTCCCAGAGCTGGGATAGAACCCAGGAGTCCTGGCTGCTAGCTCCTCCCTGCTCCCCCTGCTCTAACCACTGCACCCTGTGCCCCTCCAGAGCTGGGATAGAACCCAGGAGTCCTGGCTCCCAGCCCCTCCCTGCTCTAACTACTGCACCCCGCGCCCCTCCCAGAGCTGGGATAGAACCCAGGAGTCCTGGCTCCCAGCCCCTCCCCCGCCACTGTAACCACTAGACCCCACTCCCCTCCCAGAGCTGGGGAGAGAATTCAGGCGTCCTGATTCTCAGGCCCTCCTGCCTGGGAAGTGTAACTACACCACACGCCCCTCCCAGAACCGGGCGAGAACCCAGGCGTCCTGGCTCCCACTGCCCCCCGTCTCTAAACACTAGACCCCACTCTCCTCCCAGAGCTGGGAAAAGAACCCAAGTGTCCTGGCTCCCAGCCCCCCGCCCCCCCGCTCTAACCACTAGACCCTGCTCTCCTCCTTGTGTCTTGGTGGCCAGCTGGGGTCCCCGCGGCAGTGGGCAGACACTTACTGGAGACGAAGAACATTATCCCAGCAGCGAACGACCGGTTGAATTTCTCGAAGGTGGATCGGTGGGCAAAGGACAAGATCCCCGTGATGATGCCAGCGAAGCAGGACAGGGCAGAGAGGATCATGAAGGCCCGGGTGGCATTCCAGTAGGCTAGAGCAGCGGGGAGAAAACACTCAAAACCGCTCCTGTTTAGAAGGGGACGGCTCGCCCGGCGCACAGATGCAGCCACCTCTGGGCAGGGAAGCAGGGGAACAGCCACATGTAATGCTGCATGGGGCTGGCTCTCCTGGCACAGACATGCAGCTGCCTCTGGGGCGGGAGAGCTGGGTAACAGCCACACATAACACTGCACAGGGATGGTTCGCCCACTGCGGAGATGCAGCCACCTCTGGGGCAGAGCAGCTGTGGAACAGCCACACATAACACCATGCGGGGCTGGTTCGCCTGGTGCTGAGATGCAGCCACCTCTGGGGCAGGGCACAGTGGCTGGTTAATTCACAATTCAGTGCAATTTAGGAGGGAAGCAAATGAAAATCTCAGCTTGAGGGAGGATTTAGGGAAGCCGAATGCCTCTTGGAGAACATGCTAGGGCCTCTGGGAGTGCCCCTAGCGCCGCCCTGGGGGCATTGGGGCCAGCCCTGACTGCCAGGGGAGAGTCGCCACCCCGCTCCCTGCAGCACAGCGCCCCCTAGTGCATCTGCGCCAGCCCTGCCTGCCAGGGGAGAGCCCCCACCCCGCTCCCTGCAGCACAGTGCCCCCTAGTGGTCCTTACCAATGTTCTCCATCTGCATGTAGCACTTGCCCGCCAGACAGTACCGCCAGAGGCCTTGGTGGGCCAAGGCTCCCTGGAGCCGGTACTGCACCCAGTAGTCAGTGGCTGTGCAAACCACCAGCAGGATGTTCCCGACCGAGGCGCAGAAAAGACCCCCTGCCATGAAGCTGTACATCCTGCCTGAGCCTGCAGACAGCACAAAACCGGTTAGGGTTTAGGGTTGGGGGCTGGGAGCCAGGACTCCTGGGTTCTATCCCTGGCTCTGGGAAGGGAGTGAGGTCTAGTGGGGTTAGAGCACTGGGGGCTGGGAGCCAGGACTCCTGGGTTCTGTCCCCAGCTCTGGGAGGGGAGTGGGGTCTAGTGGGTTAGAGGCAGTGGGGGCTGGGAGCCAGAACTCCTGGGTTCTGTCCCCGGCTCTGGGAGGGGAGTGAGGTCTAGTGGGTTAGAGCAGTGGGGGGCTGGGAGCCAGGACTCCTGGGTTCTGTCCCCGGCTCTGGGAGGGGAGTGGATTGATAAGTATCGTAGCAGCATCGCTGCATGGGCATGTGTCAATGTGTGAGTGGTGGGGAGTATTTCTCAGGGCCAGTGTGTGCATGGGGGGGCAGTTGGTTTGTGTGCCTGTGTATCAGGGTGTCTCTGCTCCCAGGTCGCTGCGTGTGTAGCTCAGAGGGGGAGCCCCTCGGTGGGTCCCTGTGTCCCCTTCCCCCCGCCGGTGCCCCCTACCTGTGCCGACCCCAGCGCCCGGCTCTGCTCCACACTGCCCAGAGGCCGTCACCCCTCTCCTCTCCTAGCCGCCGGGAGCGATTTTGCAGAGGCCGGCAAATCCCTTAATGCTAATGATGGGCCGGGGGGCCATGGCAGGGACAGCTGGTTCCAGAAGCCGGGATCTGCAGTTCCAGCACTCCTGCCCCCGGGAGCCTCAAAACAACCTGATGAGTCGGTCAGTTCCATTGAGCCTGGAGCGGCCGCACAGGGGCCTCCCAGGACAGCGCGGGGGAGAAGGGAGCTGGGTGTCCAGGTTTCATACAGGGATCCCTCGCCCAGGGCTGAGATGCAGCCACCTCTAGGGTGAGGCACGGGGCCCCTCCTGATACCCCTCAATTTTCGCCCTACAGAGCTAATTTGATCCCAAACACCTGTTCCTCTCCCAAACGGGGAAGCCCACTGCTGCGTCTACAGGAACTGGCCCACTGAAAATAGGGGCAGATTTTCATTTCATTCCTGGCACCTCTGAAGCCAGTCCCCCGGCCTGGGGCCAGATGAGAGACGGCGCCCCCTAGAGGGGAAAGGCCCCATGTCCCTTTCCCTGGTCCTCTAACTTTCCAAGTAATGTCCATCAATGTAGACTCACTGAAAACTCAACGCATCCCAAATACAAACAACACCTTTATTCCCAACCGCAGAGAACTCAGCAGACGCCAACGTGTTCTATGTTGCATTAAATGACAGTTATTCTGAAGCCTCCCAAGTGTCCACTCTCCGGGGTCCAATTCGGGTCCCAGCCACCGCCCCCACTGGGGGGCACTGGCTTCCGGTCCTAGACTCCCGTCCTGTGGGATCCCACCTCGGTCCCCTTTCAAGACACAAACACCCCAGAAGCTCTGAGGCTATTTTGTTGAGGTAAAACACACGCACCCTGCTAATGCGCTCTTAACAAAAAATATCAGGGACTTAACGACCCCCCAAGCCCCATAACCGAAGGGGAACGCTTTGCTCCTCGGATTCTAAGGAGCTGCTTTCAGGATGAACGTGAAGGCATCTTCTGCTCTTAATGTCTCAGGGCCTCTGTTAAAAATACCCCCTCCATGTGATTACCCCACAATAACGCTCGCTGGTGTTCAGACACGGGCATGTCTGAGGCATCATCCTTCGGGGTCAGAAGCCACTGCTGGAATAGACGTCACACACGCAGCATTTCTCTCCCCTGTACGGAGCTACAGAGGGCACTTGCCTTCTTGCGGAGTAGTGTCAATTCTCTGGGCTATATATTAAATGCCAACGTTGACTGATTGCATACGTACACTCGTATAATATGCAACTAATACGGGCAATCAGTCAGATTCCCCCTTTTAATCTCTATATAGCACAGAAAGTATAGAGCAGGGTTTCTCAAACTGGGGTCGCGCTTGTGTCGGAAAGCCCCTGGCGGACCGGGCCGGTTTGTTTACCTGCCCCGTCCGCAGGTCCGGCCGATCGCGGCTCCCACTGGCTGCAGTTCGCGGTTCCAGTCCAACGGGAGCTGCTGGAAGCGGCGACCAGTACGTCCCTCCGCCCATGCCGCTTCAGCAGCTCCCATTGGCCTGGAGCGGCGAACCGCGGCCAGCGGGAGCCGCAATCGGCCGGACCTGCGGACGGGGCAGGTCAACAAACCGGCCCGGCCCGCCAGGGGCTTTCCCGACACAAGCGGCGACCCCAGTTTGAGAAACACTGGTATATAACCTGTCAGAGATCACAGCAAAATATCATTTCTGTGCCATACACATCGGATATGCGATATCATGTACATGCAATATAGATTCAAGTGCTGGATTTCTATTAATGCAGCTCTTTGTCACATGTGCAACAAGCCATATGGAAATGAAACCTCTCGATAGCACAAGACAGAACTCCATGGGCAATAGAATTCCTCTGCAATCATTCAAACGTGCAATCATTCAAATTCACTATTTAATCTCTACACATGGCAGAGAATGGGTAGAGTTATTCTGCATATAGATCATGACAATATCATTTTTCTGGGCTATATCTATCCTATATGCATGGGCTATACAGATGAAACCGGCAAATTTCTATGATTGCATCTATATGTCTTAGAGGCAACAAATCAGATTGAAGTTTTGTATAAACCTGTGTATAAATCTCTAGCCCAAAGACAGAGTTCTAGGTGCAATACAATTTCTCTGGGATACACAGCGGTGAAAACGGGAGATTCGAATGATTGCTAGATCATAAATGCAGGAAGTCAAATTCACCATTTTTTCCCTTTGTAGTGCACAGAAGTTATACTGCAGATGTGACACACACAGCAATATGCAATAAGTGACACTCACTTTTTCAACTCCATACAGCCGAGAGAAATTTTATTGCCTAACATCTATATTTTAGCAATCAATCGTCTGTACTCCCTGAGATCTGGGGTAGTTGGCAGAGTGACTGGCTCACCCATGTCATCGATACAGATTTACACAGAGAGCTGAGCTCAAACCCGTAATCTCCCCAGAGAAACGTTTCAACACATTCAAACAACTCACAATCCAACTCTCTTTGCAAACACAACTTAACGCTGTCAGGGAGTCAACTCTAACAAGACTTCCAACAGCCTGGCCCTTGGCATGGTTTTAAACCTAGAAAGAAAACCACAAATCTTGAGAAATTCCAAACGCGATGATACAAAATAAGAATTCGGGGGGGTGTGTGTGTAAAAATGCACGGAATATTTTGTGGGGTTTTTTTTAAAGCTAGGACTAATCTCCAGACCTTTGACATCAAGAAATTTAGGCCCTGATCTTGTGAAGCAGGGTAGAGCCCTGCGTGACATGTACACGTCCGCTCAACGCAAAGCACGTGACACAAACCACGGCGTTCATTTGCAGAACACGGGGGGCACTAATTTGAGTTTCGTTTTCTAACCCGGACATACAAACAAAGGTTCAAGTTAGCAATGAAAAGATACCAAACGCCCGTCACCTGGCACTCTGGGGTCGAGGACAGGGGATTTGGGTTTGTTTCATAGCCAAATCTTGGAAAGTAACCAATTAAAAGAGACAAACACAACAGAAATCTGGCTCGCTCTGTTGTTCTTTAGGCAAACCCCCATTTCTGATCATTTTTAAACCTAAATCAACATCAAAATCTTTGGACAGAGAAAGACAAGAGGTTGGGAATGGAGGATCCTGGGGAAAAGGCTTGTTTGGGGTGGAGGGTCACAGGTAGAGGGCTAGGAATGGAGGATGATGGGTAGAGGGCTAGGAAGGGAGGATCATGGATAGAAAGCTTGATTGGGGTCCACGATCATGGGTAGAGGGCTAGGAAAGGAGGATCATGGGTAGAAAACTTGTTAGGGCAAGTTAGGAATGGAGGATCATGGGTAGACGGCTAGAAATGGAGAATGATGAGTAGAGGGCTAGGAAGGGAGGATCATGGGTAGAAGACTTGTTGGGGCAGGTTAGGAATGGAGGATGATGGGTAGAAGGCTAGGAATGGAGGATGATGGGTAGAAGGCTAGGAAGGGAGGATCATGGGTAGAAGATTTGTTGGGGCAGGTTAGGAATGGAGGATGATGGGTAGAAGGCTAGGAATGGAGGATGATGGGAAGAGGGCTAGGAAGGGAGGATCATGGGTAGAAGACTTGTTGGGACAGGTTAGGAATGGAGGAGGATGGGTAGATGCTGGAGGATGAAAAAGAACGGAGTTAACAACAAACCAACCCTTGGCTGAACGGCCGAGCCCGGTGGGCTGGTGGAGTCAGCAACGGGTGGCCGGTTGGATGGGAGAACCATGAGGCCCCAGCTTCGGCAGGGCTCACGCACTGTCCTCGTTCTCTGCGGCGGCTCTGGGGAGGTCAACGCGCTGGGCCGTGAAATCGCCGAGCTTGGCAGACCCCTGGCCACTCGGGCCTCCTCCTCCTTCCGGGAGCCGTGTCCCACGTTCGGCGGCACCTCCAGGGGGCTGTCTCCCCCGGCGCGGCTCTGAGGCGGTGCTGGACCCCCCGCGCAGGTCGGCAAAGAGGTTCTGGAGATAGCTGGAGACGCTGCCGTCCTTGCAAGCTGGGCGGGGCGTTGTCCTCTCCTGGAGGGAGGCCGGTTGAACCTTCAAAGCCACCTGTGGAAGAGGGGGAACCCCCGGCGCCGATTTGGGGGACTCCTCATACTCCTTTTCCCAGTCTTCTCCTTCCTGGGAAGCTGGGAGGCTGGGCTGGGAAGACCGGGCTTTCTCCAAGACGCTCCCTCGGGCGCTGGATCCCCCGTAATCTGCCTCCCAATCTTCCCTGGTGGCTTTGGCTGCCTCAGTTTCCCCCCATCTCTTC
Source organism: Chrysemys picta bellii (assembly GCF_011386835.1). Lineage (NCBI taxonomy): Eukaryota > Metazoa > Chordata > Testudines > Emydidae > Chrysemys > Chrysemys picta. Next base: position 5,179,930 of record NC_088810.1, on the reverse strand, counting down.
ACCCCCCCACTAGACCATCTCTTTGCCCCAGGGGCGTCCCACGGGCAGCCATCTTGGTTCCGCTTCCTGGCCGCATAATCTGAGCTCTGGGCTCTCCCCGGCCCCCACTGTCCCGCCTTGCGTGGGGCGGAGTCCGCCTCGCCCCACGGCCTCTGCCACCCCCAGGGCCGACTGAAATCTTTCTGCCCCCTTGCTCGCCGGTTCTCCCCCCAGCCACTCAGCGACGGAGACCCTCGCCGGTCCCATCTCGCAGAGGAGTCCTGCCAATCGCTGCGGCCCCCAGGTATCTCTTGGGAGCAGCCGGCGCTGCTCTGCCCCACGGCGCCAGACCCACAGCACCCCACCCGAGCCGGCTGGGGGCCACAGCAGTAGCGTGGCTGACACCCGCAGCCCAGTGCATGTTGGGGAGGCCCGCCGTGACCCATGGCCAATGCCCCGTGGCTGCCGGAGAGGGGCGTCTGTGGCAAGGCCGAGTAGGCCCCCAAGAGGGCGCTGTTGAGCAGGTAGGCGAGGGCGTCCAGCCGGACGGGCACGGTGATGGAGGACAGGGCCCCGGCCGAGGGGCGACCCAGGATCCAAGGTGTGGCAGAGCCGGGGGTAGGGCAGGAGGGCACAACGGGCATCTTCTCCAGCGCGGTCTGGTCCGAGGCGGGCGGCTCTGTGGGGCTGGGCTCGCTGGGCCTGGGGGAGCTGCGGGGGGAACGGAAAAGGGGGTCAGAGACAGAGAGATCCTCCCCTCTCCAACAGGAGATGGGAATTCTATGGAGGGAGGGGCGGTGGTCTGTGTGTGGGGGTGTTTGTGGGAGGGGGTTCCCTGGCTGGGTGGGGCTGGAGGAAGGGAGACTCTTAAGCTGGAAGAGAGTTCTAATGTCGGGGAGGATGCCCTGGTTGTGGGGTTAAGGGGCTGGACATGGGGTCGGATGGGAGGCATGGAGGTCTCTGGTTGGGGGGATCTATGGGGCTGGAATGGGGGTTCCCATGGATGGAGTCTCTGGGGGAGGTCTATGGGGTGGAGGTGGGTCCCTGGGGGAGGTCTATGGCATGGCGGGGGTTCCCTGAGGGGGTCTATGGGGTGGAGGGAAGCTATGGGGTCGAAGGGGGGTCCCTGGCTGGGGTTCTATGGGGTGGAGGGGGTCGGATGGGAGGCATGGAGGTCTCTGGTTGGGGGGATCTATGGGGCTGGAATGGGAGTTCCCATGGATGGAGTCTCTGGGGGAGGTCTATGGGGTGGAGGGGGATTCCATGGGGGAGGGTTTCCCTGGCTGGGGGTCCCATGGGCAGCTGGGGGGGGTCTATGGGGTGGAGGGAGGTCCCTGGGGGAGGTCTATGGGGTGGCAGGGGTTCCCTGAGGAGGTCTATGGGATGGAGGGAAGCTATGGGGTCGAAGGGGGGTCCCTGGCTGGGGTTCTATGGGGTGGAGGGGGTCCCTGGGGGAGGTCTAAGGGGGGGGTCTATGGGGTGGAGAAGGGGTTCAGTGGGGGAGGGTTTCGCTGGCTGGGGGTCCCATGGGTGGCTGGGGGGAGCTATGGGGTGGAGGGGGTTCCCTGAGGGGGTCTATAGGGTGGAGAGAAGCTATGGGGTGGAGGGGGGAGTCCCTGGCTGGGGTTCTATGGGGTGGAGGGGGTGCCTGGGGGAGGTCTAAGGGGGGGTCTATGGGGTGGAGGGGGGGTTCCATGGGGGAGGGTTTCGCTGGCTGGGGGTCCCATGGGTGGCTGGGGGGTTCTATGGGGCAGAAGGGGGTCCCTGGGGGGGTCTATGGGGTGGAGGGAAGCTATGGGGTGGAGGGGAGACCCCTGGCTGGGGTTCTATGGGGCGGAGGGGGGTGCCTGGGTGGTCTATGGGGTGGAGGGAATCTATGGGGTGGAGGGGGGGTCCCTGGCTGTGGGGGTCTATGGGGTGGAAGGGGGATCTATGGGGTGGAGGGGGGTCCCTGAGGGAGGTCTATGGGGTGGAGGGGGGGTTCCATGGGGGAGGGTTTCCCTGGCTGGGGCTCCCATGGGTGGCTGGGGGGGTGTCTATAGCATGGAAGGGGGGTCCCTGGCTGGGGGGGATCTATGGGGGTGGAAGGGGGATCTATGGGGTGGAGGGGGGTCCCTGGGGGAGGTCTATGGGGGGTCTATGGGGTGGAGGGGTGTCCCTGGGGGAGGTCTATGGGGTGGAGGGGGGAGTCCCTGGCTGGGGTTCTATGGGGCGGAGGCGGTGCCTGGGGAGGTCTAAGGGGGGGTCTATGGGGTGGAGGGGGGGTTCCATGGGGGAGGGTTTCGCTGGCTGGGGGTCCCATGGGTGGCTGGGGGGTTCTATGGGGCGGAAGGGGGTCCCTGGGGGGGTCTATGGGGTGGAGGGAAGCTATGGGGTGGAGGGGAGATCCCTGGCTGGGGTTCTATGGGGCGGAGGGGGGTGCCTGGGTGGTCTATGGGGTGGAGGGAAGCTATGGGGTGGAGGGGGGGTCCCTGGCTGGGGTTCTATGGGGCGGGGGTCCCTGGGGGAGGTCTATGGGGTAGATGGGGGATCTATGGGGTGGAAGGGGGGTCCCTGGCTGTGGGGGTTCTATGGGGTGGAAGGGGGATCTATGGGGTGGAGGGGGGTCCCTGGGGGAGGTCTATGGGGGGGGTCTATGGGGTGGAGGGGGGTTCTGTAGAGGAGGGTTTCCTTGGCTGGGGCTCCCATGGGTGGCTGGGGGGGGGTCTATGGCATGGAAGGGGGGTCCCTGGCTGGGGGGGTCTATGGGGTGGAAGGGGGATGTATGGAGTGGAGGGGGGTCCCTGGGGGAGGTCTATGGGGGGGTCTATGGGGTGGAGGGGGGTCCCTGGGGGAGGTCTATGGGGTGGAGGGGGGATCTATGGGGTGGAGGGGGTTCCTGGGGGGGGTCTATGGGGTGGAGGGGGGGTTCTGTAGAGGAGGGTTTCCCTGGCTGGGGGTCCCATGGGCGGCTGGGGGGGTCTATGGCGTGGAAGGGGGGTCCCTGGCTGGGGGTCTATGGGGTGGAAGGGAGGGTCTATGGGGAGGAGGGCAGCGCCCCGCCCCTCACCCCGCGCTCCGGGCGGCCCCGCTCGGCCCCTCCATGGTCCCGGCTCCGTGGGCGGAATAAACCGATCAGCGCCACGCGGTGGGGCGTGGCTAGACGGGCGGAGGGCGGAGCTTGTGGCGAGATGGGGCGGAGCCTGGAGAAAGGCTGTAGGAGATAGGGCGGAGCTTCGTAGGGGACCGGGGGCGGTGACATGGATGGGAGGGGACTATGGTTCTCTGGGGAGGGGCCTATTGGGATGTGGGCGGGACCTACGCCTATTTGGGGCGGGGCTTAGCGAGATGGGTCGAGAGGCTTCTAACTCTGCAGCTTCTCCTGCCAGCTGGGCCCCTGGGGTAGCCCAGATCCCCCCAACTGCACACAGGAGATGGGGGACGGGCTCTGCCCCACCGGCAGCTGCTCCAGCCCCCTGGCCTGGCCACCCTGGGCTGGGGGAGTTGGCCCAGCAGCCAGTCGCTGCCTACCGGGATTAGTGGGGGGCTGGGCTAATCTGGTTTATGGGGGGGAGGGGGGCAGCCCACTGTGGGGAAGGGGAAGGCCAGGATCAGGGCCCCTGGCATGTGGGGAAAAGGATCAGGGCCCCCGAGGAGGGGATCGAACTCTGGTCTGGGGGGTAGGTCCTTAACACAGAGAAATGGGGGAGGGGTCCAGTGTGCAGCAAAAGGGGGGGGCAGGGTGGAGTGGGGGGAAATTGCACCCCAATGCCCCCTGCAGAGGGGTGGTTCCCCCCATGGGAATTTCACCCAGAACCCCTCTCTCCATCCACATACCCCCAGCCTGGGGTCTCTGGGGCAACAGAGAGGGAGGGGGCACCAAGCTGTCCAGGGAGGGGGTGCCAGGTGTTTGGGGGTGAACTGGGCTTGGACTTCCCAAATATGGGGAATGGGGTGGGGAGAATGGTTCAAGGGGACGTGGGGTATTGAGGTAAGGAAGGGGGAATTGGGGGGTCTCCCTAGGGAGAAGGGAGGCAGTAGGGGGGCCCGGCTAGACTGGGTCAACCCAGGATTTAGGGGTGGGATGATCCGACACCCCCCACCCCATCCATCCAGAGACTCCCTGAGTGAACTGGGACAATATCTCACCATAGCACCCAATAAGCCACCCAGGGGCATCGGGGCCGCCCTGACTGCCAGGGGAGAGCCCCCACCCTGCCCTGCTTCCTGGAGCACAGTGCCCCCCAGTGCCGTGCCGGGGCATCGGCGTCAGCCCCCGGGACTCGGGCTCTGAGGGCTACAGCAATACAAACAATGACTAGGAATACAAATTTATTCATTACAAATAGCTCCCTTTTTAAAGGGGATTTATATGAAAACATTCCCACCCCGGAGCGAGTTTATACTGAAATTAGCAGAGGAGTGTGAATCTGATGATGTACTCACTACTACCCCCTGTGGCAGGGAAGTAGATATGTTCTACCGTGTGTCATGTCCCCTATAGTGCTCAGAATGAGAGGGATTCTCCGTAACTCCCAGGCACTGGCAGCTGGGTTCTATCCCAGCTCTTGCTGTGAAATTCACAGGCAGACCCCCCCCGGCCCCGCCCCACATCCCTCTGCCAGTTTATCTCCATGCCCTGCAGATGAGGGAGGAGGGGGTTCAGACTCCATGGCGGCAATAGGGCTGCTTAATGTCCTTGTGGTGGGGAGGGTAATGGGGGTGTCCGCCCTACTGGGAACGGAGCTGAGAACCTCGCCGTCATTACACACAGCCATTCGGATGGGAATAATCTGGGGCCGGATGGGAGCCAGCACCCCCTAGCGGGGAAAGGCCCCGTGTCCCATTCCCTGCCCCCCTGAGCCAGCCAGCCCCCCACCCAGGGGCTGGATCGGTGCCAGTGGCCCCTAGAGGGGAAAGGTCCCATTCCCTGCCCCCCTGAGCCAGCCAGTCCCCGAACCTGGGCCCAGATGGGCGCCAGCGCCCCCTACAGGGGAAAGGCCCCGTGTCCTGTTTCCAGCTCCCCTAAACACCTAAGTTACCCTACAGCTTTACCCAGATGTCATCATGGGGGATCTGAGTGAGTGTCTCCCCCCTGTGGCGGGAAGGAGCCTAGCAGCGAGACGTGCAGCTCCTAGCACCTTTCATTCCTTCTCCCCCAGGAGGGCGCTGATCTCTCTCCTCAGCTCTTGGATTCTGGCCCGGGCCTCGGGGCTGGTCCTGGATTCGTCCAAGTCCCGGAGGACGGAGACGATGCAGCGCAGGGCGTCGGCATTCTTCACGGCGTCCATCTGGTCGGGGTCGGCCTTGATCTCTTCCACCCAGTCCAGGTAGGCCTGGAGCAGGCCCATGTCGCTCTCGAACGTGCTGATCACCTTCAGGCCTGGCTTGCGACGGCTCAGCTCCGACAGGATCTGCTGCCCGGCCTCGCTCAGCCGGTTCCCCACGATGCTGCCCAGAGGCGGGGGACAACACGTAAGGGGATCGCAAAGATGCAGCTGCCTCTGGGGTGCAGCGGCCGGTTTATATTGGGATTGCTTGCCGGGGGCTGGCAGCGGTGGAGCCATTGTATATACTGGGCGCTGAGATGCGGCTGCTGCTGGGGTGCAGCATGAGAGCTAGTTATACAGGGATCCCTCACTCAACACTGAAATGCGGCCACCTCTGTGGTGGAGCGTGCGGGCTGTTTATACAAGGACCCCCTCACCCGGTGCAGAGATGCAATATTGAGGCCAGAACTGACTGCTAGGGGAGAGTGCCCATCCCACCCCTGCAGCACAGCGCCCCCTAGCGCCACCCAGGGGCATCGGGGCCCTGCAGCACAGCGCCCCCTAGTGCCCTGCAGGGGTATTGGGGTCAACCCTGACTGCCAGGGGAGAGTCCCCATCCCACCCCCTGCAGCACAGCGCCCCCTAGCGCCCTGCAGGGGTATTGGGGCCAACCCTGACTGCCAAGGGAGAGTCCCCATCCCACCCCCTGCAGCACAGCGCCCCCTAGCGCCACCCAGGGGCATCGGGACCAGCCCTGCCTGCCAGGGGAGAGTCCCCATCCCACCCCCTGCAGCACATCGCCCCCTAGTGCCATGCTGGGGCTCCGGGCCAGCCCTGCCTGTCAGGGGAGAGTCCCCATCACACCCCCTGCAGCACATCGCCCCCTAGTGCCATGCTGGGGCTCCGGGCCAGCCCTGCCTGTCAGGGGAGAGCTCCCCCCGCAGCACAGAGCCCTCTGCAGGGAGCTGCTGGCACTCACGTCAGGAGCCGGAGGGTGCTGTTGGCCAGGAGGCAGGGCAGCAGGTTGTCCAGGCCGCTGTCGGTGATGCCGGTGATGTCCAGGTACAGCTCCTCCAGGGTGCGGTTCTCCCGCAGGGCCTCCCACAGCCGCCTCGCCCCCTCCGAGCCCAGGCAGTTCCCGCACAGGCTGCAGGGTAGCAGAGCGACGGGATCCACTCGAGAGCGGGAAAGGGGCCAGTTCAGAAATTCCCCCCAGCCCGACAACACTGGCTGCATCCCACCCCTGAACCCCAGAGAGGGGGGCTCACGCCCCACGGCCCAGCCAGCCCTTGGCATCTCTTTTGGGGCTGCCAGCAAAGGGGTCAGTTAGTATCTGAGGGGGGGAGAGGGGGAGATAGTCCCTGTCCCAGCTGGGAACGGGGCTGAGACCCGGCAAACTCAATTCCCATATGGAGTTAGAAGGGCCCAAAGCCCATTTTCTGCCCCCCTGAGCCAGCCAGTCCCCACGCTGGGGCTGGATCAGAGCTGGGGTCCCCTAGAGGGGAAAGCCCATGTGCCCCATTGCCCCCCCCCCCCCGCCAGCCTGCGCCCCGTCCTGGGGCCGTGGTCACTCACAGCAGCCGTTTCACTTGGCACTGGGGGGATCTCAGCACCTCGGCCTCTATGACGGCTGCCTCCTTGTCCAGAGAATTGTAGCGCAACCTGCAGAGGAGTGGTCAGCGTGAGAGGGGACCGGAGCACCGAGCACCCCCCGCTCCCGGAGCTAGGATAGAACCCAGGAGTCCTGGCTCTTAATCCCCCCCCCCGCCGCTCTAACCACTAGACCCCCACTCCCCACCCACAGCCAGGGATAGAACCCAGGAGTCCTGACTCCCAGCCCCCCCTGCTCTAACCACTAGGCCCCCTCCCAGAGCTGGGGCTAGAACCCAGGAGTCCTGGGTGGCGTGCGCGCACACACACACACACACACACACACACACACACTCACTGCAGCGTCTCGCAGCGGTGCAGCAGCCCCCGGATCCTGCGCAGCCCAGCCATGCCATGTTGCTGTAGCTCAAGTTGAGGTTCTTCACTCTCCCGGGCTCGGAGGCCCCCCAGCACGTAGGCCAGGGCGGCGCAGTCGGCTGGGTTGAGGGTCACCTTGAAGAGGTTGACGTCTTCCAGCTCGCGGGCCACCCGGCCCGTCACCCCCTCCTGGCGCAGCTCCGCCACGCAGTGCAGGAGCGAGAGGAGGCGCCTCTCGGTGTCTCCCCTGAGCTTCCTCCCCAGCCAGTCCGCCACGGGCCCCAGCACGTCTCCGGAGAAGCCTGCGGTCAACCCCTCCAGCTTCCCCTCCATCCTGGAGGTCAGCAGCCCCATGAAGAACCTGGCGAACATCTGGAGATTGTCCCACCGGGGCTGGTGGCCCCTCAGGAGCTGCCTGGTGGAGTGGAGGAGACTGGATTCGCCTGGTGACGTCCAGGAGGGCTCCGGGTCCCCGTCCTGCTGGGCCGATCCCTCCCACCAGAGATCCAGGCAGGGCGTGAGGTCCTCGGCGCCAGGATCCAGGGCAGCCACGCAGTAGAGCGCGGCCAGGAACTCCTGCACCGTCAGGTGGAAGAAGCAATAGACCTGGTGGTCTTCTCTGGAGAAGATGGGGTTGAAGAAAGTGCCCGGAAGGTCTTGGGGGTCGAATCCGAATTCCCGCAGCTCAGCTGGGGTGAAGAGGATCTTGCCGGCCAACAGGGCGGCGTACGCCAGGCGCCCCAGGCGCAGGACCAGCTGCCCGGCGCCCGGCTCCGGAGGACCAGCTGCGACCCAGGATGGTGGCCATATAGCAGCGATAGACCTCGGTGATGGTGGTGGGCGGAGATGGGTCAGCTGCCTGGCCGGCGGGGAAGAACTCCCCCAGGGCGGTGCATAAGATGAAGCAGTAGAGGGGGATGAAGCAAAGCCCGGCTAAGCCTTGGTGGCCGGAGATGTAGCCCTGCACGGCAGCGGCTCGCTCGGCATCCCGGAAGAACCGGTGGAAGTAGTCCTCCACCTGGTCCTCGTCAAAGCCGAGGATCAGCAAGTGGCGATCAAAGGGGATGCCGGAGAGGGTCGGGCACGGCCGGGACGTCACCACGACGGGCCGCCCCGGGCAGCAGGGTCCCGTCGAGGAGTCCCCGCAGCAGCTCCTTGACGTGGGCCGGGTGGCCGGGCCGGTGGCGGGGAGTTCCGCCTTCCAGCGGGTGCCGGAATTCGTCCAAACCGTCCACGAGGACGAGGAGGTCCCCGGGCCGCGCCAGCAGCTCGGGCAGCACCTCCTGGAGGTGGGGACGCTTGGCACAGATCAGCCCCTCCAGGGTGACCGGGCTGGACATCACGCTGAGCTCCCGGCAGGAGAAATCCAAGGCGCAGAGGGGGCCCTGGAACGCCGCGCCCCAGCGCCCAGTCGTGCAAGATCTTCTGCACGGTCACGCTCTTGCCGATGCCGGCGGCGCCGCTCAGGGCCACCCGGCGGGGGGCCTGGGTCTCGGTGGGCAGCGGGGCAGGAGGTGGCGCAGGGGGAGCCGGCGGGGGGCGTGGAGCGGGAGGAGGCGGGCGCGGCGGGCGGCCAGGGCCAGGTGCTCATGCCCGGGGGGGGGCGGTGGGGCCGGGGTGGTCCAGCAGCAGCAGCGGGGTGTAGCGGATCTCGAGGAGGCCGCAGGAGCGGGCGTCACTGGCGTTGGTGCACAGCTGCTGGGTATGCCGCAGCAGAGAGGCCCGGTGGCGCTGCAGGACAGCTGGGGGGAGGGGAGGAACAGCGGGGGGGTCGAGTGTCTGCACCCCCCAGACCCCAGGGTCTGCCCCTCACGCCTCGATCCGCCTCCTAACTCCTCCAGCCCTCCCAGCCCCCAGTCCTTCTGCAACTCCCCTATCTGTCCCCCCCTCCCCCAGGCCTCCCTCAACCCCCATCTTTTCCCCCAATCCCTCTGCAACTCCCCCATCTCTGCCCCCAAATCCTCCCCTCAACCCCCATCTCTGCCCCTGCCTCGCCCCCAACCCGAAGATCCTTTCCCAACTCCCCTAACCTGACCCCACCATCCCTGGCCCTGCCCCCAACCCCCGCTCCCACCCCTCCATCCCTCCCCACAACTTCCCTTCCCTTCCCCAGGCCCATCTGTCACCCCAACTCTCTCCCCTGCTCCCAACACCCTGACCCTCCCTCTGACCTCCCTCCCCCGACCTCCCTCCCCAACCCAGCCCCCTCACTCCATACCTTTCAGCGGGGCGCTCGGGGCCTTTCGGAAGTTCAGGTTCCTAGTGCGCTCCTCACCTGTTGGACAAGGGACAAGTGTCCTTGTTGCTTGGGGGAAGGACCCAAATCCGGGCCCCAGAGCTGGGCTGTGCCAAGCCTCTCCCTGCCCACACCTCCTCCATGACATCCAGCTGTGGCCTCAGAACTGGGGAAGAGAACCCAGGAATCCTGGCTCCCAGCCCCCACATGCTAACCACTAGACCCCATTCCCCTCCCAGAGCTGGGGAGAGAACCCAGGAGCCCTGGCTCCCAGCCCCCCTATTCTGACCACTAGACCCCATTCCCCTCCCAGAGACAGGGATAGAACCCAGGAGTCCGGGCTCTCAGTCTCCCTATTCTAACCCACTAGACCCCACTTCCCTCCCAGAGCTGAGGATAGAACCCAGGAGTCCTGGCTCCTAGCCCCCCCATGCTAACCACTAGACCCCATTCCCCTCCCAGAGACAGGGATAGAACCCAGGAGCCCTGGCTCCCAGTCCCCCTATTCTGACCACTAGACCCCATTCCCCTCCCAGAGACAGGGATAGAACCCAGGAGTCCGGGCTCCCAGTCCCCCTATTCTAACCCACTAGACCCCACTCCCCTCCCAGCCTGTCTTGAGCTGATGATCCCGCATTGATAATTGTTCCTGAGGTTGGTTGGTGAGGTGGGGGTGGCAGGGGGGGTCTCACCTGGCGGCTCTGGGGTTGGCTCATACTTCTTGGTGTGTTTCCGCAGGATTTTCCGCAGGAATGTGTGGTTGGATTTCGGAGGGTTGGGATTGTCTGCAAAAGAAAGATGGATGGAGATAAAAATAGTGGTTGGATGGGTGGATGGCTATAAAAAAAAGAGAGTTGGCTATATGAATATTAAAGAAAGGTGGCTGGATGTGTGGATGGATGGATATCAAAAGGAGAGTCGGATGAGTGAATAGATACGAGAAAGATGGACAGCTGGAAGGTTGGATGGGTGGGTGGATGGATATAAAATGACAGATGGGTGGAAGAAGGCTGCAAGTCTGGATGTGGGGATGGATGGAAATAAAAAAGATGGATGGAAGGCTGGCGGTGTGGGTGGATGGACGTAAAGAAGACGGATGGATGGGTGGAATGTTGCATGGATTGAAGGCTGGATGGGTAGACGGATGGAAGGTGGATGGACGTTGGTTAGGTGGATAGATATAAAAAGACATGGATGGAAAAGATTGGATGAATGGAAGGTTGGAAGGGTAGATGGATGGAAGGTGGATGGGTAGATGGATGGAAGGCTGGAGGTGTGGGTGGATGGATGGAAAGAAGACGGATGGATGGGTGGAAGGTTGCATGGATTGAAGGCTGGATGGGTAGACGGATGGAAGGTGGATGGACATTGGTTAGGTGGATAGATATAAAAAGACATGGATGAAAAGATTGGATGAATGGAAGGTTGGAAGGGTAGATGGATGGAAGGTGGATGGGTAGATGGATGGAAGGCTGGAGGTGTGGGTGGATGGATGGAAAGAAGACGGATGGATGGGTGGAAGGTTGCATGGATTGAAGGCTGGATGGGTAGACGGATGGAAGGTGGATGGACGTTGGTTAGGTGGATAGATATAAAAAGACATGGATGGAAAAGATTGGATGAATGGAAGGTTGGAAGGGTAGATGGATGGAAGGTGGATGGGTAGATGGATGGAAGGCTGGAGGTGTGGGTGGATGGATGGAAAGAAGACGGATGGATGGGTGGAAGGTTGCATGGATTGAAGGCTGGATGGGTAGACGGATGGAAGGTGGATGGACGTTGGTTAGGTGGATAGATATAAAAAGACATGGATGGAAAAGGTTGGATGAATGGAAGGTTGGAAGGGTAGATGGATGGAAGGTGGATGGGTAGATAGATGGAAGGCTGGATGGATGGTTGGAGGGATATAAAAAGGATGGATGGATAGATATAAAGGATGGATAGATATAAAAATGTGGCTAGCTGGGGCTATGGCTGGAAGGCTGCTTGTGTGGATGGATGGATGGATGGATGGATATAAAAAAGATGGGACGAGGCTGAGAAGGGGCCAGTTAACTGTGTAGGCCACAGCTAAAGGGAACTGAGCGGCTGAAGTAACCCCTGACTGGTGATGGAGCCCGGCTGAGCAGGAACAGGTGGGGCTGGGATAAAGCCAGGAAACTCACAGCAGAAGGGGGCTGCAAGGAAGGAGCCTGCAGCCACTGTCTGGACGTTAGCGAGGGAAGGAAGGGAGCCGGGGGAGAGGGGCAGGGAAAGGGCAGCGAGGTTTAAGATGGTGCAGACCTTGGCTGTGGATTAGAAGGTTGCTGGGCTGGAACCTGGAATAGAGGCTGGGTCCGTGTTACCCACCAGCCCCTGGGGAAGTGGTGCCACCTGGGCAGTGACTGAGAAGACAGCTGGAGACAGTTACTATGGAAAGACTTTGATACCCTGGAAGGGGGAAAACCCAGGGTGAGCTGGCCAGAGGGCCGAGCCTTGAAGGGAGAGCACCCGGAGTGTGAGAGTGAGAGAGAGAGAGACAGCAGGGGGCGCAACCCTGCAGAAGGGGCATCGGACCTGGAAAGCGCTAATCCTCCAAGGGGCCAGGAGGAGGCGCTCCAGTGGTGAGTAGAGAACCCTGTGATGGGTGGATGGATATAAAAAAGTTGCATGGGTGGATGGATGGATATAAAGAAGGATAATTTGATCTATGTATGGGTAGCAGTAAAAGAAGGATGGATGGAAAGTTGGATGGGTGGATGGATGGTTGGGGGGTTGGATGGGTGGGTGGGGGGGTTGGATGGATAGATGGAAAAAAGGGCAGTTATTTGTATGGATAGCTATAAAAGAAGGATAGGTGGAAGGGTGGGTGGGTGAATGGAACTAGAGAAGGATGGGTGGACGGGTGGGTGGATCGGAAGGCTGTCTGGGTACAGAAAGACGGAAGGATGATGGATATCAAACAGGCTGTTTGGACGGCAGGTTGGAGGGACATAAAACCACGGCTGGCCACGTGGAAGGCTGTAAAAGAAAGCCGGGTAGACGGAGGGATGGTTGAAGATGGAAAGCTGGAGGAAGGGATGGGAAAGACACCTGGACACAGCGATGGCTGACGTGAGGCAGAACCTTATGGCGTTCCTGTGATTTCCCCCAAATTACAGATGCAGCCCCCAGTGCCAGCCCCCCTGAGCCAGGCAGTGCCCCACCCTGGGGCTGGATGGGAGCTGGCGCCCCCTGGAGGGGACAGGCCACGTGTCCCACCCCCCTGAGCCAGGCAGTGCCCCGCCCTGGGGCTGGGTGGGAGCTGGTGCCCCCTGGAGGGAACAGGCCACGTGTCCCACCCCCCTGAGCCAGGCAGTGCCCCGCCCTGGGGCTGGGTGGGAGCTGGTGCGCCCTAGAGGGGACAGGCCCCGTACCTGGTTGCAATGGAGGACACGGTCTCTTTTTCTCCGGGTACTTCTCCTTCAGCCATTGCTGGAGCTCGGCGCCGTATTCCTCCTGCAGCTCCCGCAGCGCCTCCAGGAAGCACCGGCTCCGCTCGACACCCTGGCTGACCGACTCCAGCAGCGCGATGACCTGGTTCATCTCGGGGGCCGTCTCCAGTAGGGCGAAGTACTCGGCCTGGCTCAGCACCTTGGTGTCGTGGAGCCGACGCAGCAGGGGCTGGGGGTTCCCCTTAATCCAGCAGAGCAGGGCCTGCCGGTGCTGCTGGATCAGCTCGGGGTAATGCTGGGGGGCAGGCATCTGCTGGGGAGAGACAGAGAGAGAACCCAGGAGTCCTGGCTCCCAGCCCCCCTCCCCTGCTCTAACCGCTAGCCCCCACTCCCCTCCCAGAGCCAGGAAAATGCGATGAATAGTCTAAATTGGAGGGGAGAGCGCTCTGTCCTGAGCCCCTCCCTGCAGCACAGCGCCCCCTAGCGCTGCCCTGGGGCATTGGGGCCAGCCCGGACTGCTGGGGGAGAGCCCCCCGCCCTGCAGCACAGCGCCCCCTAGTGCTGCCCTGGGGCATTGGGGCCAGCCCTGACTGCTGGGGGAGAGCCCCCCGCCCTGCAGCACAGCGCCCCCTAGCGCTGCCCTGGGGCATTGGGGCCAGCCCTGACTGCTGGGGGAGAGCCCCCCGCCCTGCAGCACAGCGCCCCCTAGCGCTGCCCTGGGGCATTGGGGCCAGCCCGGACTGCTGGGGGAGAGCCCCCCGCCCTGCAGCACAGCGCCCCCTAGCGCTGCCCTGGGGCATTGGGGCCAGCCCTGACTGCTGGGGGAGAGCCCCCCGCCCTGCAGCACAGCGCCCCCTGCAGCTGGTCTCCCGTCCTGTCACCCACCCAGCCGGTCCTGGCTTGGCAGCTCGGCTGGGTTGTGACAGGGGGTGGATGATGTGGGGAGGGCAGGGTGGGGCGGGGCATCTTATCTCTGCTCATTCCAAGGAGCAGAGAACTTGACCTTCATTCCACGGCTACAGCCCTCCAGTCACTGAGCGGGGGGTGGGGTGACTGGTGGGGGGGGGGCAGGGAATGGGGCCTTTTGCCCCTGATCCAGCCCCAGTGGGGGATTCACTCTGGGCTCCTTCAGTGTCATGGCCCTGTCTGTGAAGTGAGTGTGTCCAGTCTCAGCCCTGTCCCGGGAGAGGGACCACGTCCCCCCCCCTCCTCCCCCAGGGGAGCTCACCACCCCCTTGCCAGCAGCCCCAGCAGACAGGTGAGGGCCGGATCTGGGCCATGGGGACTGAACTCCCAGCCCCGCCCCCGCTCTAACCCACTAGACCCCCCCTTCCCCCTGAGCTAGGAGAGAACCCAGGCGTCCTGGCTCCCATCCCCCCCGCTCTAATCACTAGGCCCCATCCTGCTCCCGGCGGGACAGGGCAGTGGTGTTGTGGGTCCTACCTGGGTCCAGCTGGGTCTGCAAAGCCCTGCGCCCTGCTGCTCCGGGGGCGGGGCAGGATCTCAGCTCTAGCCAGAGCAACCTTTGGCTCAATCATTAACCACAATCAGCAAAGGCCTTGCCGGGTAATAGCCCCTCCCTCCCTGGGTGAGAGCCAGGACTCCTGGGTTCTCCCCCTAGCTCTGGGAGGGGAGTGGGGTCTAGTGGTTAGAGCAGAGAGTGTTGCTGAGATCGCTGCTTTTAATGGCTGGTAACAGAGGAAGCAGTTTTGGGGGGAAGAGCTGGGCCCAGCCTGGGGCAGGGGGCAGAAGTGGGGCTCTGGGGGGCTGTGCAGGGAGCTCTGTGTTTTTCCTTGATGTGGTGTCTGCTCTGGTCTCCGCTAGTCACCTGGCAACGAGCCCTCCCCCAGCTCTACCGGTGCCCCTCACTCCCGACCCACAGCCCCTGCGATCCCAGCCCTGGGCTCCCCCCGAGCCCTGCCAGTGCCCCTCACTCCCGACCCACAGCCCCTGCTAGCCCAGCCCTGGGCTCCCCCCCCCCCCAGCCCTGCCAGTGCCCCTCACTCCTGACCCACAGCCCCTGCGATCCCAGCCCTGGGCTCCCCCCGAGCCCTGCCAGTGCCCCTCACTCCTGACCCACAGCCCCTGCGATCCCAGCCCTGGGCTCCCCCCCGAGCCCTGCCAGTGCCCCTCACTCCTGACCCACAGCCCCTGCGATCCCAGCCCTGGGCTCCCCACCCCCCAGCCCTGCCGGTGTCCCTCACTCCCGACCTCTTCCCTCTCTCCGTTCTGTTTGTAGCTCTAACTGTTCAGTGTAATTTGCGTGTGTGTGTGTCTGTGGAGCAGCGTGTGTGTTAATCTGTCGCCTTATCGGTGCCGCGAGACCATTCCAAGTGGAGGCCTTTGCCCTGTGACTATCTCCTTGTGTGAAACCCCCGGCAGTGTCACACCTGCCCCGTGTCACAACCACACCCGCAGCGTGTCTCAGACACACACACGCTCTGCCTGGCCTGCTGCGGCAGGGAAGGGGACGCAAACATGGACACACACTCACACTCTGTCTCTCTCCTGCTTTATTCCAGCAATGCCGGCTCAAAGATGGGGGTGTGTAGGGGGTGGGAGCCCCTAGGTGTCCCCCCCCAATGCCCCTCCACGGCATGTGCCAGGGCAGACATGGGACTTGTGGGGAAGCGGGGGGGGGGGGGGGAGGCGGGAGCTGCAGCTCACAGATTCAGCCGGGCCCCAGGGCGACAGTGAAGCAATTATTTATAGTTGGCCGGAGCGCAGAGAGGACGGAGAGAAAACGAGGGCAAGAGGAAGCCAGCGAGAGCCAGGCTTGGGCCAGCTTTGGGGGCGCTGGGATCCGGCCGGACGCCGGCCCTGCCTGGTGAGCTCCCGGGAATTCCCAGCGCAGCAAGTTGGGGGTGAAGAGGGGAGAAATGGAAGGAAGGGTGGGGTGTGTTGGACAGAACCCCCTCCCCCGGTCCCAGAGCCAGGGGTAGAACCCAGGAGTCCTGGCTCCCAGCCTCCCTGCACTAATCCCTGGACCCCACTTCCCTCGCCCAGAGCCAGGGCAAGAACCCAGGAGTCCTGGCTCCCCCTCCCCAGGTTTTCTTTGGCTGAGACCCTGAAGGACTGAGCCCCCCGCCATCACTCCCCTTCGCAGCATCAGACACCCCAAGCCTGGGGGGGGGCGGGGGGGGGGCGGGCCCAGAGGGGGTAAGGGGAGGCCAAGGGCGGGAGAGTGAAACTGACCAGAAATAGGTACAGGAAAGTGAAACTGACCAGGAGCTTGTGACTGGGCCCTGAGAGAAGTGTGGGAGCCCAGAGCGGGGGGGGGGGGGGGAGGGGGGGGCGGTAACGGGTAACTAGACAGGCGGGGATAGATAGTGGTAGATAATTAGAGGTGTGGATGGATGGATGGATAGACAGAGGGATGGATGGGGATGGATAGATGGGATGTGTGGGGATACCTGTGGGGGTGTATTGGGATGGATAGATAGAGGGGTGTATGGGGGACGGAGGAATAGATAGGTTGTGTGGGGGAGGATAGGGAGATGGGGTGGCTGGGGGTGGGAGAGGGAGTGGGTGGGGATAGATGGGTGGGGGAGGGAGATGGGTAGATGGGGTGGCTGGGGGTTGGAGAGGGAGAGGGTGGGGATAGATGGGTGGGGGAGGGAGAAGGTGTAGGGAGATGGGGTGGGAGAGGGAATGAGTGGGGATAGATGGGTGGGGGAAGGAGATGGTGGATTGAGATGGGGTGGCTGGGGGTGGGAGAGGGAGTGGGTGGGGATAAATGGGAGGGGGAGGGGGTGTAAGTGGATGGGGAGATGGTGGAGGGAGATGGGGGCATGGGGGAGGGAGGCCTGGGTCCGTGCAGAGGCCGGGAGCTCCCCCGAGCCGGGCCTGGGCAAGCGGCCAGCAGCTGGGGGGGACTGCGCTGGGTCATGCGCATCCGTGTGTGTCTGCTCTGCCCGCGCCCGGCTGCTGCTGGCTCCCCTCCCCCCACCCTGACCTCAGAGCCCACTTGTCTCCCAGAGCCAGGGAGAGAACCCAGGAGTCCTGGCTGCCAGCCCCCCCTGCTCTAGCCACTAGACCCCACTCCCCTCCCAGAGCCATGGAGAGAACCCAGGAGTCCTGGCTCTCTTTTGAGCTCTGTTGCTGCCTCAGTTTCCCTGCTGTAGAAGGGGGGATGGAAGGGAGTGAGCAGCTCCCTGGGGTGGGGGCGGGGTCTCTCCTAGGGGAGGAGCTGGGACGGGTGAGGGACAGGTGACCCCCGCCCCAGTTTCACCGCCAGGATTGGCTCCAGCAACACAAGCTGTGGGTTTTCGTAAGGAAGCCAAAGGGCTTTGGGCTGCGACGGCCCTGGGCGGAGAGACTGCAAAGGGGGAGCGAGTCCCTGGGGCGAATGAGATACGGGGCCCCCGATCTGGCCCCAGGACAGGGACTGGCTGGCTCAGGGGCGGAGAATGGGGCATGGGGCCTTTCCCATTATGGGGGAGGCACTGGCTCCAATCCAGGCTAGAGCAGTTCCACTTATAACCCACGGCTCTCTCTCCACCCCCAGGGGTCACAGCAGAGAGGGGGAGGGGACGGACACCTGGGGTCCTAATTCAATCCACCCGACATGGCCGGATCCCCCCAGGCCGGACACGCTGTGAGTCTCACGTGGCAGCACCTCCTGCTGGCCCTGCTGGAAGGTAAGTCTCTGCCATCCCTGTTCCCCAGCTGCCCCGCCCCAGAGGTGGCTGCATCTCGGCCCCAGGTGAGCCATACCTGTGTGGCGTTATGTGTGGCTGTTCCCCAGCTGCCCCGCCCCAGAGGTGGCTGCACCTCAGCGCTACATTCTGTCTTTCCAGCGTTGTGTTACAGCCATGTCTCTGGGTCCTGGACATCCTCGCTCCCTGGGACCATCCGGGCTCTGAAGGGTTCCTGTGTGGTCATCCCCTGTTCGTTCACCTACCCCGGCTCCCGCGAGTCCCTGGGCGGTCCATTCAACGTGGTCTGGTACCAGTACCGGAGCAGGGGCTACCCCGAGATCTATAACAGCAAGGGCACGGCCAGCGTGCTGGCCGAGTACCAGGCCCGGACGCAGCTGCTGGGGGATCTGGAGATGAAGAACTGCACCCTGAGCATAAACCCCGTGCGGAGCGAGGACGCCATGAGCTACTACGTCTGGATCAACCCCGACTCTGTCAGGCATCGCTTCTACGACGTCACAGTCCGGGTGGAGGTGGCAGGTAACTGGAGACCCCCCCCACCTCGCACAGGGCAGCCCCAGGGATACAGCCAAAGGGAGACTGGGAGCAGAGGGTTCCGCCCCAGAGGCGGTCGCATTGCAGGATGCCTGTATAAACAGCCGCCCAACCCCATATGCAGACACCACATCAAGGAAAAACACAGAGCTCCCTGCACAGCCCCCCAGGAACCCCACTTCCTCCCCCAGCCCTTCCCCCAAAACTGCTTCCTCTGTTACCGGCCATTAAAAGCACAGACCGCAGCAACACTCCCTGCTCTAACCATTAGACCCCACTCCCCTCCCAGAGCCAGGGGGAGAACACAATCCCTGCACCCCACCCCAGAGGCGGCTGCATCTCAGCACTGGGGAGGGGTCCTTGTATAAACAGCTGCCCCACCCCAGAGGCGGCTGCATCTTGGCGCCGGGCGAGGAGCCCCTGTATAAGCAGCCCCTGTGACCCACCCCAGAGGTGGCTGAATCAGAGGCCAATCACTCGCCGCAGTCTGTGACACCCTCCCCGTCTGTCTCCCCCAGACACTCCAGACCCGCTGATGCTGAGCGACCCCGGGGTGCTGATCGAGGGCGACCGAACCACCATCACCTGCTCCATCCGCCACACCTGCCCCTCGGCCCCTCCCAGCCTGGGCTGGAGCCCCGGGGGGGGCAAAGCCGCGACCAGCCACGAGCGGCTGGCAGGGGGCGGCTGGCGGGCGGAGTCGGAGCTGAGCTACACCCCCTCGTACAAGGACCACGGGCGGTACCTGCAGTGCACGGCCACCTTCCCCAACCAGCAGCAGGCTCGCAACGGGCTGTACCTGCAGGTCAAGTGTGAGTGAGAGGGCGGTAGGGGGCGCTGTGCTGCAGGGGGCGGGGTGGGGGCTCTCCCATGGCAGGCAGGGCTGGTCCCAATGCCCCAGGGTGGCACTAGGGGGCGCTGTGCTGCAGGGGGCGGGGTGGGGGCTCTCCCATGGCAGGCAGGGCTGGTCCCAATGCCCCAGGGTGGCACTAGGGGGCGCTGTGCTGCAGGGGGCAGGGTGGGGGCTCTCCCATGGCAGGCAGGGCTGGCCCCGATGTCCCAGCCTGGCACTAGGGGGCGCAGTGCTCCAGCGGGCGGGGTGGAAGGTCAGCAGGGGGCGCTGTGGGACATGGGGAGGGGCGGAGAGTTAGGAGAAGGTGCTGTGGTACAGGGGGCAGGGCAAGGGACAGAAGAGGACACCATGGTGCGGGGGTCAGGGCAGGGGGTCAGCAGGGGGCGCTGTGGGGGATGGGGTGGGTCGGAGGGTCAATAGGGGGTGCTGTGCTGTAGAGGGTGGGTGGGTGGGGTCAGTAGGAGTCGCTGTGGTGCAGGGGCAGGGCAGGAGGGGGCGCCATGCTGCAGAGGGTGGGTGGAAGGTCAGCAGGGGGCGCTGTGGGGGACGGGGCGGGTCAGAGGGTCAATAGGGGGTGCTGTGCTGTAGGGGGCGGGGTGGGTGGGGTCAGTAGGGGTCGCTGTGGTGCAGGGGCAGGGCAGGAGGGGGCGCCGTGCTGCAGAGGGTGGGCAGAAGGTCAGCAGGGGGTGCTGTGGGACAGGGGGAGGGGCGGGGAGTCAGGAGGGGGTGCTGTGGGGCAGGGAGAGGGGCGGAGGGTCAGGAGGGGGTGCTGTGGGGCAGGGGGCAGGGCAGGGGGTCAGCAGGGGGCACTGTGCAGGACGAGGTGGGGCAGAGGGTCAGTAGGGGGTGCTGTGCTGTAGGGGGCAGGGTGGGTGGGGTCAGCAGGGGGTGCTGTGGGGCAGGGGGCGGGGCAGAGGGTCAGGAGGGGTCGCTGTGGGGCAGGGGCAGGGCAGGGGGTTACTGGGGGCGCCGCTCTGCAGAGGGCGGGGTGGGGGGCTTTCCCCTCGTGGTGGGGGCTGGCCCCAGAGAGGGAGGGGGTGGCACAGATGATGTTCTGGGGAAGGCCGGAGGCTGGAGCAGCTCTGGGGTCTCAGGGTGGCTGGTGGGGGCAGGTTCCCCCTAATGTGCCCCTCCCCCCCAGATCGCCCGCGGGGCACAGCTGTGGCCGTGGTGGGGCCGGCCCGGCTGAAGGAAGGCGACAACGTCACCCTGCGCTGCACCAGCCAGAGCCACCCACCGGCCACCACCTACCGCTGGTTCCAGGGGCCGCGCCGGGCCCTGCTGCGGGGGCTGGGCCGGGGCCCCGAGGTGACGGTGCTGGCTGTGGGGCGCCTCTCGGGGCCGTACCGCTGCGCCGCCGAGAACGAGATCGGCCTGGGGGAGGACTCGCCCGCCGCAAACCTCGATGTGGAGTGTGAGGGGGCGGGGGATCCTGCCCTGTAGGGGCGCTGGCCCCGATCCGGCCACAGGGCAGGGGTGGGCTCAGGGGGGTGGGGAATGAGACACAGGGCCTTTCCCCTCTAGGGGGCGCTAGACCCGATCCTGTCCTGGGACAGGGGACTGTCTGGCTCAGGGGGGTGTAGAAGGAGCTACGGGGCCTTTCCTCTCTAGGGGGTGCAGGCCCTGATCCAGCCCCAGTTTGGGGGGCTGGCTCAGGGTGGCTGGAAATGGGGCATGGGGCTTTTCCCCTTTGGAGGGTGCTGGCCCCGATCAACCCCAAGGCTTGGGTGGCAGGGAAGGGGGCACAAGGCCATTCCCCTCTAGGGGGCGCTGGCCCCCAGGCGGGGCGCTGGCTGGTTCAGGGGCGGCTGGGGGATCTGGGCTCAGTGCCCCACATGTCCTGTGTCCCATTGCAGACCCCCCGGAGCTGCTGCCACAGGGGAACTGCACGGTGTGGGGCAGCGGGCCCGGAGGAACGGCCACGTGTCACTGCACGGCCGAGGGGAACCCACCACCCCCGCCTCGAGTGGCGCCTGCCCAACCGCACCCTCCCGGGGGACTTCGAGGGCCCTGAGCTGCGAGCGACCTCGGGGGCGCGGGGCCCGGCCGTGAGTGGGGAGCTGCGGGGCCCGACCCGGGCCCTGGCCAACGTGTCCTGCGCTGCCACCAACGCCCATGGACAGAGCCAGGCCACACTGCCCTTTGTGCCCGCAGGTACCGGGGACCGGTGGGGGACTGGGCATGGGGTGCCCTGGTACCGTAACAGCTCATGTACATGCCCCGACCGGGGTATCGGCCGCATGTAGGGTTGCCAACCGGAGTTCCCCCTAATCTGCGCGGCCTGCACCCGCATCCAGAGCCCTCACCCCCTGCACCCCAACCCTCTGCCCCAGTCCTGAGCCCCTCCCACCCTCCACACTCCTCAGCCCCACCCCCACCACATTAATTTTGTTGCATGCCCCAATATGGAGGTGATGTGTCACAGGGTCGTGTCACACGTCACCTCCATACTGGGGCACGTAACAAAATTCATTCCGCACGTGGGTGGGAAATGAGCGGGAGTCCTGTCATGCCAACCGTCCCGGTTTGGCCGGGAGTCTCTCGGAATCGGACTCCATCTCCTGGAGGCTACTGCAGCCAAACCGGGAGATTTTAGGGGCTAAAAGTCCGGCGGCGCAGCAGGGCTAAGGCACTGCTCCTGGAAACGGCCCACACATCCCTGCGGCCCCTGGCAGGGGTGCATCTCCGTGCACTGCCCCCTCCCCGAGCACCGACTCCACAGCTCCCATTGGCCTGGAACTGCGGCCAATGGGAGCTGCGGGGGCAGCGCTTGTGGGCACAGGCAGTGCGTGGAGCACAGCAGGGACGTGCCGGCCGCTTCCGGGAGCAGTGCAGGGCCGGGGCAAGCAGGGAGCCTGCCTTAGCCCCGCTGTGCATCTGGGAGCCACCCAAGGTAAGCGCCTCCCGGCTGGAGCCCACACCCCTCATCTCCTCCTGCACCCAGCCTCTTCCCCAGCCCTGAGCCCCCTCCTGCACTCAAACTCCTTTCCAGAGCCTGCACCCCACACCCCCTCCTGCACCCCAACCCCTGCCTCAGATCAGAATCCCCCTCCTGCAACCAAACTCCCTCCCAGAACTCGCACCCCTCACCCTCTCCCACACCCCAACTCCTGCCCCAGCCCTGAGTCCCCTCCTGCACCCAAACTCCCTCCCAGAGCCTGCACCCCTCATCCTCTCCCACACCCCAATCCCCTGCCCCAGCCCACTGAAAGTGAGTGAGGGTGGGGGAGAGCGAGCGACGGAGGGAGTGGGGGATGGAGTGAGCGGGGTGGGGCCTGGGAGAAGGGGCAGGGCAGGGGTGGGGCCTCAGGCAGGGGCGGGGCAGGGGGCAGGGCAAGGGTGTTTGGGTTTGTGTCATTAGACAGATGGCAACCCCAACCGCATGTCTGGGGTAGCTTTCGGGGGCTGGGCTTGGGGCTCCCTGTTACCTTAATTACTCATGTATACACCCTGACCTGGGTATCTGCCGCATGTCTGGGTAGCTCAGGGGGCTGGGCATACGGTGGCCGGCTGCTGTAATTACTCACATACACACTCATGTCTGGTATTACCATAATTACTCTTTTACACAGTATAAATCTGCCATTTATTTAATATAGCCTGAGCATGGGTATGGGGTTACCATATATACTCACACCCAAATATAAGCCACCCCTCTAATTTACCCCAGGGCCCGAGTAACCTAGGAACCGCTGAGTAAGTAGTGCACCCTTCCCATATTTGCTTATATATACCCACCATGAGTTCAAGCTGCCTGTCTAATTTAGCTCAGGTGAGGGGACGATAGCAGCCTCCCACCCATGCATGGTCATGCTGTTACTGTAATTACCCACATATAGATGCTGCTCCCCCTTTATGCACTGCTTGACACCATTAATCCCACCTTTGCCACCAACTGTGTCTATCTGTCTCTGCAGGGGACGATAATTTGCTGCTCATGGTCTCCAGCGGAGTCATTGGTGGCGTTCTGCTCCTCTCGGTGCTGGCGATCGTGGTCTACAAGGTAGCCAGAGCCAGGTGAGGGCACCAGGCCATGGGGTTGGAGGTCTGATGGCTTAGCCACAAAGGAGCTGCATGGGCAGCAGGCCCCACTCAACACCAGGGGGCATGGCAGCAGGCACAGAAGAGGAAGGGGCATGGGTGGAGGTCAGATATAGAGAGACCCAGAGAACTGGACCAGAAGGAATGAGGGGGTGGATTCATTAGGACATAGGGAGACACCTGTGAAAAGCAGGCAAGTAAGCAGGATTGGACAGAACCTGGCTGGTCTCCTGTGGTATGAGGCGCCTGTAAGAAATAATTAACCCGTGGGACTCCCTGCAACTAGATATTTGCAGGGTTAGCCCGTGGGACTCCCTGCAACTGGGGGATTAGCACGGTTAACCCACAGGGCTTCCTTGCCACTGGATATTTGCAGGGTTAACCTGTGGAACTCCCTGCAACTGGGGATTAGCACGGTTAATCCACAGGGCTTCCTTGCCATTGGATAGTTGCAGGGTTAACCTGCGGAACTCCCTGCAACTGGATATTTGCAGGGTTAGCTCGTGGGACTCCCTGTCACTGGGGATTAGCACGGTTAACCCACAGGGCTCCCTTGCCACTGGAGAGTTGCAGAGTTAACCTGTGGAACTCCCTGCCACTAGATATTATCAGCGTTAACCCAGAGGAATGCCAGTCACTAAATATTAGAAGGCTTAACCCACAGGACCCCCTGCCACTGTTAACCCCTGGGATGGGCTACTGCAGGGTGGGCTCGTCGGCAGCTCCAGGGCTGCGGGAACCAAGCTAAAGCCTGTTCTCTCCTGCAGGAAAGACGAAGAAGAGGGTCCCTCGATCTATGACAATGAAGGCAACGGGGAGCAGAGGCCGTCCCTCAAGGGGGGGAAGGCGAGCAAGGCGAAGAAGGACGAGCAGTTCAACCTATACAGCAAGGCAAAGGCGGGGGGAGAGGTGGGAAAGGCCAGGGCCACATGATCCCCCTACCATCGTCCTGGGCTAAGCTGGGAGGGGCCTGGTTGCTCCCTGGATGAGAGACCTGCAGGGTGGAGGCTCTCCCCTGGCAGTCAGGGTTGGCCCCGGTGCCCCAGGGCGGCACTAGGGGGCGCCGTGCTGCAGTTATTAGCATTGGTCAGAGCACCTGAGTGCCGAGTAACCAGACGTCTCCTCTGTTTGTCAGACCGAGGGGGACAGGATGTGGACCCCGGCGTCCTGGCCAGATTCCCAGATAGTTAATTACATTTGCCTCCCTAAAATCCATTCTGTCGCCATAGATACATTAGTCTTTGTTTCCTGCCCCCGGCTGCATCTCGGCCCTGAGTGAGCCGTCCCTATGCAGCGTTGTGTGCGGCTGTTCCCCATCTGCCCCGCCCCAGCGGTGGCTGCATCTCAGCAACCTCTGGGTGAGTCAATCCTTCCTCTTTGCATCCTCAGGAGCTGGGCATTGACGACTACGAGGCCATGGAGCGAGTGGAAGACTATGAGAATTTAGCAGCAGAAGGAGCCGGACATTATGGGAACGTTGGCACTTGGCAGCCGCATTTGCTGTCTGAGCAGATCTACTCCAATGTCTAACCCTAGAGCGGGAGCGGACGGGCCGGAAATGCTTCTAAATATCTCTTCTATTTAAACCAGTGCTTGTATAGCTAGGAATAATAATAGCTAGAGCCATGGGGGTGAGCGGTGGGACGGCTGGTGACGACATGGTGGGGGAAGTGGGATACGCCTAGACCATGTCAGGGACTGAGGTAATAAGTTGAGTCACTGGGAGCAACATGATGCTAGCAGTGTGATAAAGAGAGGGGAAAACTGGTGTCAGTAGTGGGATTTAGCTAGTGTGAACTGGTGCCAAAACTGGGATCGCTGGAAAACTAACCAAACCACCCATACCTGTCTATAGCCACCTGCCCCTGCCAGGGATGGTTTAGTTCCCACATGTACCTGTAAAAGACCCGACGCGCCCACCAGCCCCAGGCCGCATGCCAGCTTCCCTGGGCATACACTGATGTCCACATAACCATGTCCCCTTGTCACGGCGTGTGGGGGAGACAAGGCCCTGCACCCCCGGCTTCCTGCAATTCACCATGACTCTCAGCCAGCCAGTAAAACAGAAGGTTTATTTAGATGACAGGAACCCCGTCCAAGACAGGTCTTGCAGGTACAGATAACAGGACCCCCTCAGTCCGGTCCATATTGTGGGGCCCCAGGGAGGCCAGAGCCCCATCTGGGCTCCCCTCCATTTCCGCAGCCAGCTCCAAACTGACTCCCCCTCCGGCCCCTCCTCCTCTGCTTTGTTCCTTTCCCGGGCCAGGAGGTCACCTGATTCCTTTGTTCTCCAACACCTATAGCTATCTCCTTGCAGGGGGGAAGGGCCCCGGCCATTAGTTGCCAGGAGACAGAGTGTCGGCCATTTATGCACACTGGCCCCTTGCTCTGCAACAATCTCACCCCCTAGAGACTTAAGAAATGCATGGGGGAAACTGAGGCACCCACACAGTATTCAGAGGAAACATTAAGAACAGTCCCAGTTGGTCACACCCCTGCCCCCCAGAGATGCCCAATCAGATTTGGTATCCCTTGATGACATAACACTAGACACCCAATGGGGTGACACCCCTAGTATCAGCTGGTCCCTGTGCCAGATCCCATTAACCCCCGGGGGCTGGAGCGGAGTGAGATGCATGTAGGATCGTGCAAGGTTAAGAAGAGAGGATTTTTCTACCTTCTCCGATTTCCTAAGGGCTAAAAGGGGAATATTTCAGGGTCTTGAAAGGTTCAACGACCCCATAAGGGCAGGGTGAAAGGGGGAGGGCTTGAAACCCTGTAGATTGTGGAGGAACCGATCACATCTGCCACCGGGTGCAATTTTACTACTGGGTGTAATAGTGTTAACCCCTGGGACTCCCGGCCACTGGATATTACTTAACCCCTGCAAATCACAGTTATAGAGCTTTGAAAGGCGATATTTCACCCCACTGGTCGTTTCTAACTCTGAGATCCACCCCGGCTGCGTTGCCCCAAACCAGTGGTGGGTTTTACTGTAAGATTTTCAAAATATACGTCTCTATTTTTGTACTTTCAGTGCGTCCACGCTGTTTTGATTATATTAGAATACTGAGGTTAACCTGCGGGACTCCTTGCCACTGGGTATTAGTGGGCTAACCTGTGGGACTCCCTGCCACTGGGTATTAGCGAGGTCAGCCTGCAGTACTGCCTGCCACTGGGTGTTAGCAGGGTTAACCCCTGGAACTCCCGACACTGGCTATTAACAGCGTTAACCTGTTACTGGGTACTAATAGGGTTAACCTGCATTCCTCCCTGCCCCTGGGAAGTAGTGAGGTTAATCCGTGGGACTCCCTGCATCTTGCTATTAGTGGGGTTGGCCTGCAGGACTGCCTGTCCCAGGGGATTAGTGGGCTTATCTCGGGGGGGCGGGGGTCATATCAGTGTTAACCCAGGGAACTCACTGCTGCAGGGTGATTATAGTTACAAGCAAATCTCATGAGGGGCTGGGGAATGGGACATGTGGCCTTTCCCCTGTTGGGGGCACTGGCTCTGATCCGGCCCCAGGGTGGGGGACTGGCTGGCTCACGGGGGCGGGGAATGGGGGAGCATAGGCTGTAGAATTGGACCTAGCAATTGGGCGGACCCATTGGGTAGAGATGTGGGGGGGATGTAATGGGACTTTCCTGCTCCTCCCCTGGGTGCTCACATGGCGCCACCCCAGAACAAGAGGCGCTGTCTGGGCCCTGGGACGGGGTTAACCCTTTGAGGGAGGGGGCGGAGCAGACAGCAGGTGGGGGGGGAGCTGCCTGGGCCTGGGGGAGAAGCCTGTGCTAATGGTCCCTCCCCACCCCTGCTCTGGGCCGCACCCCTTCGTAAATCCACCCCCCACCCACCGTGGAGATGAGCCATCATCCCCCGGGCTGGGCCAGAGGCTGAGGGACAAGCGATGGCTGGAGGGCTGGTCCTGCCCCGTGATGTCCGAGCCTTTTCCGGGGGTGGCTGTCTGGAGGGTGGCGTAGGCCCGGCCTTGGTATGGTTAGCCCTGGGGGCAGCCCTCTGCTGCGGCCTGACCCCCGCTCTGGCGTCCTCCTCGGCTACTCTACCACCCTGGGCCACTGTCCTGCTGTCCCTCCAGCCCCGGACACAGGCCCCATCCCTCGCTCTACCCACCCCTCCATCCACCCATCCATCCATCCATCCCTCCCTCCATCCAATCCATCTCTCCATATCTCCCTGACACACCCCTCCATCCATCCATCCATCCATCCATCCATCCATCCATCCATCCATCCAACCAACCAATACATCCCTCCCTTACACAACCCTCCATCCACTCCTCCATCCAATCTATCCATCCCTCCAACCAATCCATCCTTCCATCCCTCCCTTACACACTCCTCCATCCATCCATCCATCCATCCATCCATCCATCCCTTACACAACCCTCCATCCACTCCTCCATCCAATCTATCCATCCCTCCAACCAATCCATCCTTCCATCCCTCCCTTACACACTCCTCCATCCAATCCATCCAACCCTCCATCCATCCACCCATCCCTCCCTCCATCCCCCTCCATCTCCCTCCATCCCTCCCTCCACTGAACCAATCCCTCCCTCCCTCGAACCCCCTACACACCCCTCCATCCATCCCTCCCCAGACAAACCCCTCATCCCACCATTCACCCCCTACACACTCAGCCATTCCCCCCCACCCGCCATAACAGCGTTTAAAAGAGAACTGGATAAATTCATGGTGATTAAGTCCATTAATGGCTATTAGCCAGGCTGGGTAAGGAATGGTGTCCCTAGCCTCTGTCTGTCAGAGGGTGGAGATGGACGGCAGGAGAGAGATCACTTGATCATTGCATGTTAGGTTCATTCCATCTGGGGCACCTGGCACTGGCCACTGTCGGCAGACAGGACACTGGGCTGGATGGACCTTTGGTCTGACCCGGTACGGCCTTTCTTATGTTCTCCCCACACTCCCTCCACCCCCACCCCCCTCCACCTGTCCCGGGAGCTGCCGGTGGGGGCTGGGCTGGGGTTACCCAGGCTGGGGGGGCGGAAGGTTCCATGGCAGTTGGTGACGCAGAGAGGCTGGTGTCTGGGTAAGGCCCCCCCGCCCCCACCGTCCCTTCGTCTTTGTCCCACCCCACCCCCATCCCTCCTCTCCCACCCACCCCTCCCCCTTCATCCGTCCTCACCCCACCTCCACAACCCCTCCATCCCTCCTCCCCATCCCCCTACCCCTCCATCCCCACCCCCCTCCATCCCTCCTCCCCATCTCCCCCACCCCTCCATCCCTCCTCCCCATCCCCCTACCCCTCCATCCCCACCCCCCTTCATCCATCCTCACCCCACATCCCTCACCCCTCCATCCCTCCTCCCCATCTCCCCCACCCCTCCATCCCCACCCCCCTTCATCCATCCTCACCCCACATCCCTCACCCCTCCATCCCTCCTATCCATCCCCCCACCCACCCCTCACCCTTCATCCGTCCTCACCCCACCTCCCCATCCCCCCACCCCTCCATCCCCACACCCACCCTTCCCCCTTCATCCCTCCTCACCCCACCTCCCCCACCCCTCCATCCCTCCTCCCCATCCCCCTACCCCTCCATCCCCACCCCCCTTCATCCATCCTCACCCCACATCCCTCACCCCTCCATCCCTCCTCCCCATCCCCCTACCCCTCCATCCCCACCCCCCTTCATCCATCCTCACCCCACATCCCTCACCCCTCCATCCCTCCTCCCCATCCCCCTACCCCTCCATCCCCACCCCCCTTCATCCATCCTCACCCCACATCCCTCACCCCTCCATCCCTCCTCCCCATCCCCCTACCCCTCCATCCCCACCCCCCTTCATCCATCCTCACCCCATCTCCCCCACCCCTCCATCCCTCCTCCCCATCTCCCCCACCCCTCCATCCCCACCCCCCTTCATCCATCCTCACCCCATCTCCCCCACCCCTCCATCCCTCCTCCCCATCTCCCCCACCCCTCCATCCCCACCCCCCTTCATCCATCCTCACCCCACATCCCTCACCCCTCCATCCCTCCTATCCATCCCCCCACCCACCCCTCACCCTTCATCCGTCCTCACCCCCACCTTCCCATCCCCCCACCCCTCCATCCCCACACCCACCCTTCCACCTCCATCCCTCCTCCCCATCTCCCCCACCCCTCCATCCCTCCTCCCCATCCCCCTACCCCTCCATCCCCACCCCCCTTCATCCATCGTCACCCCATCTCCCGCACCCCTCCATCCCTCCTCCCCATCTCCCCCACCCCTCCATCCCCACCCCCCTTCATCCATCCTCACCCCACATCCCTCACCCCTCCATCCCTCCTATCCATCCCCCCACCCACCCCTCACCCTTCATCCGTCCTCACCCCACCTCCCCATCCCCCCACCCCTCCATCCCCACACCCACCCTTCCCCCTTCATCCCTCCTCACCCCACCTCCCCCACCCCTCCATCCCTCCTCCCCCCATCCCTCCAGCCCTCCCCACACCTAGCTTGGGAGCTGCCTGGGGCCTGGGGCCCAGGGCCCAGGGCTCTGGCTGAGCCCTGCTGCTCTGGGCCGGGATTGCCTCTGACTCATTCCCCGCCCCCCCCCCAGGTGTACCCCGGATCCTGGTTTTTGGGGGCACGAGCTCCCCCCGCTATGGCGTCTCTCCGGATCCCCAGCACCATCCTGGCCCTGCTCAGCCTCCTACTGCTCCTGGCCGCCCTGGGCTCCGACCACTGGCTGGTGGCCACCAGCCGCCTCGTCACGTCCTATTCGGGGCTGTGGAAAGTCTGCGTGAATTCAGGGTGTTGGACGTTTGCTTCAGTGCCAGGTGGGGGCAGCCCGGCTCCGCCAGGAAACCCCACTGCTGCAGCCACTCCCTTGACGGGGGCCAGGACTCCTGGGTTCTGTCCCTGGCTCTGGGAGAGGAGTGGGGGCTATGGGTTAGAGCAGGGGGATTGGGAGCCAGGACTCCTGGGTTCTGGCTCTGGGAGGGGAGTGGGGTCTAGTGGTTAAAGCAGGGGGATTGGGAGCCAGGACTCCTGGGTTCTAGCTCTGGGAGGGGAGTGGGGTCTAGTGGTTAGAGCGGGGGGGGGGTTTGGGAGCCTGGACTCCTGGGTTCTGGCTCTGGGAGGGGAGTGGGCTCGAGTGGTTAGAGTGGGAGGGGGAGGGTTTGGGAGCCTGGACTCCTGGGTTCTATTTTAGTTTGCTGCAGGGTTATTCTCCATTTAGCCTCTGGTCTCTCTTGGCTCTTCAGGTTACATTGAGGCCACCAGGGCTTTCCTGTTCCTGGCCCTGATCAACGGGTTTCTCTCCTTCTTCGCTCTCCTCGCTTCGTTCTTCCGCTCCCACCTCAGCTCCGTGTCCCTGACCCTGGTCTCTGCCGTGGGCAGCTTCAGTGCAGGTACTGCCCCCTCGGGGCCTCCTCCCTCCGGCTACCCCCACCTCCCAAACCGTGCTCCCCCCGGGGAGCCCCCCATCCAGGGATCCTGCCCTAGGCTCTGGCAGCTCCCCCTGGTGGTAGGACTGGACAGGGGCTGGGACTAAGCGTGGGCCGCACTGAGGGGTGTCTGTGCTGTTCCCTTTGCCCCAGGGCTGTGTGCCATGATCGCGCTGACCGTGTACACAGGGGAGTTCACTGGGGCCGTGAATGTCCCGCCGGGCCAAGTCACCTTCGGCTGGTCCTTCGGCCTCGGTTGGGCCTCCTTCCCCCTCTTCCTCATCACTGGTGAGTGCAACATAGCGGAGTGTCAAAAGGCAGCTGCCTCTGGGGTGGGGTGCGGGGGCTGGTTATACAGGGACCCCTCGCCCAGAGCTGAGATGCAGCCAGCTCTGGGGTGGGATGAGGGGGCTGGTTATACAGAGACCCCTCGCCCGGCGCTGAGATGCAGCCAGCTCTGGGGTGGGGTGTGGGGGCTGGTTATACAGAGACCCCTCGTCCGGCGCTGAGATGCAGCCACCTCTGGGGTGGGGTGCGGGGGCTGGTTATACAGGGACCCCTTGCCCGGCGCTGAGATGCAGCCACCTCTGGGGTGGGGCGTGGCGGCTGGTTATACAGGGACCCCTCGCCCGGTGCTGAGATGCAGTCACCTCTGGGGTGGGGCGTGGCGGCTGGTTATACAGGGACCCCTCTCCCGGTGCTGAGATGCAGCCACCTCTGGGGTGGGGTGCTGCGTATCAGT
Source organism: Chrysemys picta bellii (assembly GCF_011386835.1). Lineage (NCBI taxonomy): Eukaryota > Metazoa > Chordata > Testudines > Emydidae > Chrysemys > Chrysemys picta. The sequence goes on along the minus strand of NC_088810.1, from coordinate 5,148,838 downwards.
AGATGATGCTCCCATTGGTCCCATTGCTGCTCTGAGCCCATTTCTCTTCTCTCCCCCAGGTGTGGTGACGCTTCGCACCCTGAGAGCCCCCTAGAGCCGAGTGTGGGGCCTGCACTGCCCCCGTAGGGGCCGATGGAGCCTGCGGTATCTGGGGACTGATTCCCCCAACAGCCCTGCGCAGGGGGCAGTGTGTGTGTGTGTTACCCTGGGATCCCACAGACCCGTGATCCCCCCCGCAAGTTCCCCTTTGTGTTCCCTTCCTTTCCCCACAGCTGCTGCCAAACCCACTTCTTCCATGGAGATTAAAGGGCCTGTTTTCAGAGCCTCCTGTCTGCTGACTTATTCCCCCTCGGAGACGGATGTGTATCAAAGACGGCCAGGACTCCTGGGTTCTCTCCCCGGCTCTGGGAGGGGAGTGGGGTCTAGTGGGTTAGAGCTGGGGGAGGGAGCCAGGACTCCTGGGTTCTATCCCCGGCTTTGGGAGGGGAGTGGGATCTAGTGGGTTAGAGCTGGGGGAGGGGGCTGGAGGGAATCAGGACTCCTGGGTTCTCTCCCTGATTCTGGGAGTGGAGTGGGGTCTAGTGGTTAGAGCTGGGGGAGTCAGGATTCCTGGGTTCCATCCTCGCATTGGCTCTTTGCTAAGCATGGGTGGAACTGGCTGGTGCTTGGATGGGAGACCCCCGGGGGAGCAGAGAAGCGGGGAGCAGGGGTCTGACCCAGGAGGGCACGGCTGGGTGGGGGCGGGTGGGACCCCACCTCCAGTGCAGATACAAGAGGCACCCTCGGGGGCAAGGGTAGCCATGAAGCTGCAGCCTGGTTGGAGCGGCATTAACCCTTCGAGGGGGGACCTGCCGCAGAGACCGGGGGAGGGGATCCCCTCAGCCCTGTGGTACGTGCAGGACGGGGTGGGGGGCTGGGATTGAGAAGGTTAAATTAACCAGAGTCCCCAGCGCAGCCCTGACTGTCTGGGGAACGCGGCCAGCTGCCCTGTCCATCCGTCCGTCCATCCCCAGACACCCTGTGATAAATGGGGTGGGGGGGTAGCTCCCTTTTATAGACACCCAGCCAGCCAGGAGCTGTAAAATCCCTCTTGGTGGCTGTTCTCGAATTGCTCCACCTGTAAAGGGTTAAAAGGCCCCCAGGTAAAGAAAAGGGAGTGGGCGCCTGGCCGAGAGAGCCAATGGGACAGCGAGAAGTTTTTAAAATTGGACAAAGCCGCCCCCTTTGTCTGTCTGTTGTTCTCCGGGGAGGGGTGGCCAGGGCAGAGCCAGGTATGAAAAAATCCTAGAAACTGCTCCTGGAAAGCCCGGCCAGGTGAGCCGATCCGGGAATGTCTCGGAAGACGCGCTTAGGTTTGTCCCTTTGACTTCGTTATGGCTGGTGGACTCCTCGGTGCTCTCCCCGGTTTGCTTGTCACCTTTAAGCCGGACCTCAAGAAACTATTCTTGGCGCTTAATCCTTGTAGCTGCTCTTTTAAAATCCAGCCAGAGCCCGAGTCCCCAGATGTATTTTCTTCTTTTCTTTTTTATTAATAAAATGTACCTTTTTGAAGAGCAGGATTTGGATTGTTGTGTCCTAGGAGGTTTGTGAATGTTGTTTGATTAGCTGGTGGCAACAGCCGATTTCCTTTGTTTTCTGTCTCAACTCTTCCCCGGAGGGGGGTGAAAGGGTTGAGGGCACCCACGGGGAGGAATTCCCAAGGGCCCCTTCCTGGGTCCAAGGGGTTTTGTTTTTTTGCATTTGGGTGGTGGCAGCGTTTACCCAGCCAAGGCCAGAGAGAAGCAGTGACCTGGGGAGTTTAATACAAGCCTGGAGTGGCCTGTGTGAATTGTTAGAATCCTTGCGGCCCCCACTTCTGCACTCGAAGTGCCAGGTGGGGAATCAGCCCTGACACCCCCCCAATCCCAAACACCGCCACGCCTCGCCCCATCCGCAGGCCCAGCCACCCCTTCACCCCCCCCGCACATCCCCAGCCATCGGGGAGCTGTCAGTGGGGCCTGGGCTGGGGGTTCCCCAGGCTGGGGGGGGGAAGGTTCCATGGCAGTTGGCGACACAGAGAGGCTGATGTCTGGGTAAGGCCCCCCCGCCCCCGCCCCTTCATCTTAGGGTGACCAGATGAGAGGAAGAAAATATCGGGACACACTGGGGGGCGGGGGGTGTTGCCGGGGGAGCACCCCCCCCCCAAAACAGAGTACCCGCGAAATATCAGGACAAATTGCGTCCCAACCAAACATCAGTCGGGACACGGGACAAACACCTAAATATCCGGACGGTCCTGATTTTATTGGGATGTCTGGTCACCCTACTTCATCTTTGTCCCTCCCCATCCCCACCCCACCCTACCTCCCCCACCCCATCCATCTGTTCCTGCACCCATCAGTCCATCCCTCTGTCCCCCCCTTCATCTCCCCCATCCCCCCATACACACACCTTCATCCATCAAACCATCCCCACACCCACCCCTCCATCCCCACCTACCCATCCCCCCATACACACCCCTCCATCTACCTCATCCCCCTATATCCCTCCCCCCATACACACACCACCATCCCCCCATATCCCTCCCCCCATCCCCACCCCTCCATCTCCCACATCCCCACCTACCCATCCCCCCATACACACCCCTCCATCTACTCCATCCCCCTATACCCCTCCCCCATCCCCACCCCTCCATATCCCTCCCCCCATCCCCACCCCTCCATCCAGCCACCCATCCGGACCACCGAGGGCTTGGCTCAGATCAGCTGGTCTAGGCTGGGGTTTCCATCTAACTCTCATCCCTCCCTGCCTCCCCTGCAGGTGCTCCCCAGATCCCAGGCTGCCACCGAGCCCCACCCCCCACCCCATGACGCTGGGTCTCCGAATTGCCAGCCCCAGCCTGGCCCTGCTCAGTCTCTTGCTGCTACTGGCGGCTCTGGGCTCCGACCACTGGCTGCTGACGAAGGAAAACCAAGACTTGATCCATTCGGGGCTGTGGAAGTACTGTATGAATCTGAGGTGTCTGATACCTTTGACTGTACCAGGTAAGGGCAGCCAGGCGCCACCAGGGATCCCACTACTGCCACCAGCCACCTCCACCAGGCACAGCCTGGCTGTGGGAGGGGAGTGGGGTCTCATGGTTAGAGCAGAGGGCTGGGAGCCAGGACTCCTGGGTTCTCTCCTTGGCTGTGGGAAGGGAGTGGGGTCTTGTGGTTAGAGCAGGGGGATTGGGAGCCAGGACTCCTGGGTTCTCTCCTTGGCTGTGGGAGGGGAGTGGGGTCTCATGGTTAGAGCAGGGCGGCTGGGAGCCAGGACTCCTGGGTTCTCTCCCTGGATCTGGGAGGGGAGTGGGGTCTATGGGTTAGAGCAGGGGGGCTGGGAGCCAGGACTCCTGGGTTCTGCGGTAGTTTGTTGCCATCTTATTCTCCATTTCAGCCCTGATCTCTCTTATCTCCTCAGATCTCATGAGGGCCAGCAGGGCTTGCCTGATCCTGGCTGTGATCGCTGGGTTTCTCTCCTACTTGGCTCTACTCGCCTCCTTCTTCCGCTCCCACCTCGGCTCCGTGTCCCTGACCCTGGTCTCCGCTGTGGGCAGCTTCAGTGCTGGTACCGCCCCCTCGGGGCCTCCTCCCCGCCGGCAACTCCTATGGCTACGTGGTCCCTCCCACACCAGGGACCTGGCTGTCACATTGGGGGTTCTCCCCAGCCCGGAGAGGGGGATGTTTCCGCCTGCCCTATAACCCCGGATGCCTTAAAATGTTCTGCTGCTGCAGCTCAAAGCCTGGGCCCCCCCAGCCAGCGGGCAAGGCTGTGTCCCCTGAGCATCCATGGGCCGTGCCACCCGGGGTCACCCCCAGCAGCCTGCCCACAGCCCCCCGTCCTGGTCCCCCCCGTCCTGGTCCTCCTTGCTGGTGGGAGCTTTGAAGCCGATCGTCCCCACCTCACTGCTTCGACGCCCCGCGCCCCTTCCCCGCCGGCGGCCGCCCCGCCCACCCACTTTCTCCCCCTTCATCTGGCCACGCAAAGCCCGGTGTGAGCGGGGAGCCAGAGCTGTCCACGCGGGGTTCACACCGACACGCCCCAGCAGCGCCGTCCCGGACCTCGCGCCAGCCGCTGCGACCAGCTGACTCCGTGCTCTTCCCTTTGGCCCCAGGTCTCTGTGCAACCGTCGCCATGGCCATGTTCACATCCCAGAGCACGAAGGCCATGACGAGCACCCCGTCTCGAGTCAGCTTCGGGTGGTCCTACGGCCTCGGCTGGGCCGCCTGCCCACTCTCCCTCCTAGCCAGTGAGTGCAGCTGGGTGGGGGGTGGGGAGGATTGAAATGCAGCTGCTTCTGGGGTGGGACGCTGGCACTGTTTATGCGGGGACTTCTTGCCCAGCACTGAGATGCAACCACCTCTGGGGTGGGGCCGCGGGGTAGCAGCCGCACAGTGACGCAGCCCGGGGCTGGCTCACCCATCGCTGCCCTGACTCTGTTTTCCTCCTCTCCTCCCAGGTGTGGTGACACTTTTTTCACAAGGATCCTCGTGGAGCTGAGTGTGGGGCCTGTGCTGCCCCCTGTGGGGCCTGTGCTGCCCCAGCCGCCCTGTGTGTGTGTGTGTTTGTGTGTGTGTGCGTGTCCCTGCGGGCTCCCACAGATCCGTGATGCCCCCCCAACAGTCCCCCCTTTCTGTTCCCTTCCTTTCCCAGACCCACTTGTTCCATGAAGATTAAAGGGCCTATTCTCAGAGCCTCCTGTCTGCTGACTTATTCCCCCTCAGAGACAGATGGGTATCGAAGACGGCCAGGACTCCTGGGTTCTCTCCCCAGCTCTGGGAGGGGAGTGGGGTCTAGTGGGTTAGAACTGCTGGAGGGAGCCAGGACTCCTGGGTTCTATCCCTGGCTTTGGGAGGGGAGTGGGGTCTAGTGGGTTAGAGCCGGGGGAGGGAGCCAGGACTCCTGGGTTCTATCCCTGGCTTTGGGAGGGGAGTGGGGTCTAGTGGGTTAGAGCTGGGGGAGGGGGCTGGGGAAAATCAGGACTCCTGGGTTCTATCCCCGGCTTTGGGAGGGGAGTGGGGTCTAGTGGGTTAGAGCTGGGGGAGGGGGCTGGGGGAAATCAGGACTCCTGGGTTCTATCCCCGGCTTTGGGAGGGGAGTTCGGTCTAGTGGGTTAGAGCTGGGGGGAGCCAGGACTCCTGGGTTCTGTCTCTCGCTGGACTTTCTTGCTAAGCAGGGTTGGGGTGGGTTGGTGCTGGGCTGGGAGGCCCCACGGAGAACAGAGAAGAAAGATCTGCCACCGCCTGGCTGGTTTTCTCCTCTCAACGGCCAAGCTTTGGAACAGACATGTCCAGTTTCTAAGGCCAGTGAAGATGCTGAGGAATTTCCGTCCATGTTGGAAAGACTCTGTGACGTTCATTGACGTCCGGTGGGGAGAAAACGGCCTGTTCTCCTCCAGGTTGACTGCAGGGGCGTGAAATGACCCTCTCAATTATGGAAAGTTTGAAGAAAGTGTCTCGCAAGGATTGACCGTTTCCGATAGGCTGACGGCGAGCGGATCGCGTGCCCTGTGTGGAGATGGGGCAGGAACTGTGGAGTAAGGGGGCAAAGGCTTCCCATCGTTTTGTTGACAGGATGGATTGACTGGCTGTGGGGCAGCTTCTCCGTAACTGGTGAGGTGGGGTGGGGGGTTAGGAGCACAGCTTGGGACTGGCTGGGGAATCGAACGACCATGGTAACCACCAGTTTGGGGGAAATCTGCTCTCCCTTTTCGCAGCCCGCCCTGACCTTGGCCTTCTCCGGGTGGGCTGCCCTAGGCACCCTGGGGCACAGGGGGGTTTATTGAAACAGAGTCCCCTGGACAGCCCAGAGGGCATGGGGAACCCGAGGGTCCGTCTGGCCCCACAGCCAGCCCCAAACACTCCCACCCCGCTGTCCCCCCTCACTCCTCCATCCGTCCAGCCATCCACCCCCACCCCCCGAAGGCTGGGGTCTCCCCTGGCTCCGCGCTGGGGTCCTGGGGGGGGGGGGGGAAGGTTCCATGGCAGTTGGTAACCCAGAGAGGCTGGTGTCTGGGTAAGGGCCCCCCCAGCCCCCTGTCCCTTCGTCTTCGTCCCACCCCAGACACCCCCGATCTGTCTGTCTACCCAGCTCTGGCCCTTCCTGCTCTGGGCCGAGATTTCCGCCTGACTCTCATTCCCCCCCCGACCCAGGGGCTCCCCGGAGCCCAGCGCTGCCCCCCGCTCTCCCCCCCCAGCAATGCTGCCTCTCCAGGTCCCCAGCACCATCCTGGCTCTGCTCAGCCTCCTGCTAGTGGCAGTGGCCCTGAGCTCCGACCACTGGCTGGAGGCGAGAAGGGATGACGACTTCGTCCACTCGGGGCTCTGGAAGATCTGTGTGAATTCGGTGTGCGTCGTGCCTTCGAGACTACCCGGTGAGGGCAGCCGGCACCGCCCGGCAACCCACCGCTGCCCCCAGCCAGCTCCAGGGGGAAGGGGGGCAAGGAACCTGGGTTCTGGCTCTGGGAGGGGAGTGGGGTCTAGTGGTTAGAGCGGGGAGGCGGCTGGGAGCCAGGACTCCTGGGTTCTGGTTCTGGGAGGGGAGTGGGGTCTAGTGCTTAGAGCGGGGGGTGGGGGGTTGGGAGCCAGGACTCCTGGGAGGGGAGTGGGGTCTAGTGGTTAGAGCAGGGGGGGTGTAGGACTCCTGGGTTCTATTTTAGTTTGCTGCAGCGTTATTCTCCATTTCCCCCCTGGTCTCTCTGGTTCCTCAGATTACATCGAGGCCACCAAGACGTTCTTGACACTGGGCCTGCTCGCGGGGCTGCTCTCGGCCTTCTCCCTCTTTGCCTTGCTCAGCGGCTCTGACTTTGACGCCGTGTCCCCCCTCGTGGTCTCTACCATGGGCAGCTTCAGCGCAGGTACCCCCCCCCGGGGCCTCCTCCCCCCTGCTGCTGCCAGCCCCCGGGTCCCATGGCTCGTGGATACCATGTGCCCCCCTCCAGCCCCCCCGAGACCGTGCTCTGGGCTCTGGCAGCGCCCCCTGGTGGTGGGACGGGGCAGGGGCCCTGGGACTGTGCCCGGCGGTGCTAAGGGGCGTCCGTGCTGTTCCCTTTGGCCCTAGGTTTCTGCGTCCTGATTGCGCTGACCGTGTTCACCAGCGAGTTTGCTCAAGTCATAAAGGCCACCTGGCCCCACATCTCCTTTGGCTGGTCCTGGGGCCTCGGCTGGGCCTCCATCCCCCTCTTCCTGCTGACCGGTGAGCGTGCCAGAGGGGACATTCGAAATGCGGCCACCTCTGGGGTGTGGCTGGTTACACACAGGGACGGCTCGCCCGGCGCTGAGATGCAGCCACCTCTGGGCAGGGCAGCTGGGGAACAGCCGCACACAACGCCGCACAGGGATGGCTCGCCCGGCGCTGAGATGCAGCCACCTCTGGGGCAGGGCAGCTGGAGAATAGCTGCACATAACGCCGCACAGGGACAGCTCGTCCGGTGCTGATGCAGCCACCTCTGGGGCGGGGCAGCTGGGTTCTCGTGGATGTTGATCCCGTCAGTCCCATTGCTGCCCTAAGCTCATTTTTCTCCTTTTTCCCTCAGGTGGGGTAACGTTGTTGGCCCAGGAATCCAACTCGAGCTGAGCACGGGCCTGCGCTGCCCCCTGGGGACGGTGCCGGGAGCCGCCGGGGCCAGGTGGAGCCTGCAGTGTTGTGGGGACGATTCCCCCAACACCCCAGAGCAGGGGTGTGTGTCCCTGCTGCCCCCTGCTGGAGGGGCTGAGCCCTGCGCTTGCTCTGTGTGTGTGTGTGTGTGTGTGTGTGTGTGTGTGTGTGTGTGTGTGTGTGTCTGCTGCCCCCTGCTGGAGGGGCTGAGCCCTGCACTCTGTGTGTGTGTGTGTCTGTCTGTCTCCCTGCTGCCCCTTGCTGGAGGGGACGAGCCCTGCTCTGTGTGTGTCTCTCAACCAGGCAGCGCCTCCTCCCCAACCTCCACTGCTCCGGCTGTGACACCCCCCACATCCCAGCCCCATCCTTTGGGGTCCTGCAACCGTTCTTTGTACAAACATTAAAGAATCCATCCCCAAAGCAGCATGTCAGGTGATTTATTCCAGTCTTTCTTATGTTTGAAAGGGAGCCAGGACTCCTGGGTTCTATCCCCAGCTCTGGGAGGCGAGTGGGGTCTAGCGGTTAGAGCAGGGGGGCTGGGAGCCAGGACTCCTGGGTTCTCTCTCTGGCTCTGGGAGAGGAGTTGGATCTAGCGGTTAGATCTAACAGGTTCCCCCAAGTTTCACCTGACTTTAAAACGACTTGCTTACAAACTCAGACATAAAAATACTAAAGTGTCACAGCTACACGATTACTGAACAATTGCTACTTTCTCATTTTTACCATATCATTATAAAATAAATCAATTGGAATATAAATATTGTACTTGTATTTCAGTGGACAGTCTACAGAGCCGTTTAAACGAGTCATTGTCTGTATGAAATTGTAGACTTTACTGACGTCGCTAGTGCTGTTTATGTCACCTGTTGTAAAACTAGGCAAATATCTGGATGAACTGATGTACCCCCTGGAAGACCTGGGCGTAACCCCAGGGCCGGCCACCAGGGGCGCCATGGTCAAGGGGGCACTGTGCGTACTGATGGTGCCTGAAACTGCTCCTGGCTGGTAGGGGAGGGCCTCATGTGGGGGGGCACCCAGATTTCTCCCTGATTCCTCCTAGTGGAGGAACATGGGGGGAGGAGCCGTGCTCCCCCCCCAACATTCCTCAGCACTCCCCTAGGGGTGCTGTGGGGGGGTGTGAGCAAGAAGCAATGCTACCTCTCTGCAGCCAGGTCAGTTTCCCCACATGGGCCCTGGATGAGGGGTGCAGGGGTTAGGGGCTAAGGGGGGTGGGAATTCTGGGTAACCCAGGGGCAATGGGGGGGGCACCACACCCATGGGGCCCTGGGATGCTGTGACGAACTGGGCCTGTTCTCACTGTGGTCTGTGAATGCTGACAGGGGAGTGTGGCTGGGATAGTCTGCATTGGGGGATGGGATCTGCCCGAGGGCGCATACCTCAGTGTGTAACATGAGAACCCAGGAAGGGGTTGAAGGCCAGGTGACTCCTTAGCCCGGGAAACTGGACAAAGGCTGTGGGAGGGGTGGCTGAAGGCAGAGTGCTGGAAGCGAGCTGGAGAGATGGCTGGGAGGCAGAGATGGCTCTGACCCCCCCAAAGGGGGGTGGGCTGGGATGCCCTGGGACCCCAAGCTGGACTTAACTGAGGGGGTCCTGCTGTCTGTGCCTGCAAGACCTGTCTTGGACTGTATTCCTGTCATCCAAATAAACCTGCTTTACTGGCTGGCTGAGAGTCATGGTGAATCGCAGGAAGCCGGGGGTGCAGGGCCCTGAGTTCCCCAATACTCCGTGACAACTGGTGGCAGCGGTGGGATCTACTGCACCCCGTGGACGGCGCTTCCTGCACTAAGTGACTGGGGAGCAGTAAAACGAAGGGGGATTGACGGGGACCAGGCGTGCTGAAGAGTGAGAGAGAGACGGTTATTACCCCTGGGAGTGTGTGACCAGCGAGAAGGACTTTTGCAGTAACAGGGTCCCCCGGGGGGATTGCAGCGAGTGGTCCCAGGGGCGGAGGAGTCTGCAGCTCGACCCTGGCAGAGAGGTGGTAACCTCGAGAAGGGCTGGCACACTAGGGCGCCCCCTGGGAACTGTGGGGAGCTGTGAGCACACAGGCCGGTGAGTGGCCAGCAGGAAGATGTATGCCAAGCGGCTTAAGAGCGATCTGGTGGATCTGTGCAAGCAGAGGGGGCTGTGCATTGGGAGGCTCACCAAAGCACAGCTCATTGCCCGGCTGGAGGCGGAAGATCGCGCGAATGAACTGATCCCTGTGTCTCAGGGAAGCAGCCTGGCAAATGCAGCGCAGGCACCAGTGTCTGTCCCAGCTGGGAGTGGTCAGCGGGCTGCTGAGGGCTTCTCGAGACCCCTCCTTCCTATGCCTAGGGGAAGGGTGGGGAGGAGCCCAGCAAATACCGAAGGCGCCGGGACCCCCCCCGGTCAGCAGGGGACCCTCCCGGCGAAGCTCGCCGGCCAGCAGAGGATCCTCCTGGCGACGTTCGGCATCCGTGGAGCGGAATTGGCTGGAATGGGAGAAAGAGCTAAAACTGAGAGAGCTGGAGGATCGTGAACAACAGAGACAGCATGAAGAGAGACAGCATCAGCGTGAAGAGAGACAGCGTCAGCATGAACGGGAGGAGAATGAGAGACAGAGACAGGAGAATGAGAGACAGCGTCAGCATGACCTGGAACTGGCGAGATTGAAGGGCAGCGAACCCCCGGCTGCGGTGAGTGAGGGGGGACCCAGGACTGCACGGAGCTTTGATAAGTGCATCCTGGCCCCACGCAAGGAGGGGGAGGACATGGATGACTTCCTGGAGGCCTTTGAGACGGCCTGCGAGCTGCACCAGGTTGATCCCGTGGACAGACTCCGGGTCCTTACCCCCTTACTGGACCCCAAAGCCGTGGCATTGTACCGCCAACTGGGAGAGGCAGAGAAAGGGGACTACGAACTATTCAAAAAGGCCCTGCTACGTGAGTTTGGGCTGACTCCTGAGATGTACCGGGAAAGGTTCCGGAGTCAAGATAAAACCCCTGAGATCTCATATCTGCAACTAGCCGTCCGCATGGAAAGATACGCCAGCAAGTGGGCTGGTGGGGCCCAGACGAAGGAGGACCTGATTAAACTACTGGTACTGGAGCAACTGTATGAGCGGTGCCCATCCGACCTGAGGCTGTGGTTGGTGGACAGAAAGCCAGAGAACCCGCGACACGCAGGGCAGCTGGCTGATGAGTTTGTAAAGAGCCGGTCAGGGGGTAGCAGGGAGGAGCCCCAAAGGAACAGGCCCGCCGCGATGCAGAGAGAGAGTCACCCTGGGACCTCCCAAAGGGGGAATATGGGGAATCCCCTCCCACGGGGAATGCCCAGCGTCAGGGACAACCGACCGGCTCGAGGGGACCCACGGGACATGAGCTGCTATTACTGCGGCCGAAGAGGCCACGTTCGGGCCCAGTGCCCCAAGCTCAAGGACAGACTGAGCAGACCGAACCCGCACCGGGTTAACTTGGTAGAGGCCCAGACGGACGAGGGGCAGGCTTCTCACGCAAGAGGGGCTGGCAGCTTATCAACGGCTCAAGAGAGAGAAGGGCCCCAGGCCAGCTTCTCTGGGGGGTCAGATGCTCCGGACTCAAAGTTTGCCGTCTACAGGGTTGGCGCAGGGCTGTCCCTGCGGAGCGAGTGCCTTGTTCCCCTGGAGGTGGATGGGAAGAAAGTTTATGGATACTGGGACACGGGCGCAGAGGTGACACTGGCCTGGCCCGAGGTGGTGCCCAACACCTTCCTGACCCTGACCGGGGTGGGCAGGACCCCATTCAAGGTTCCCGTAGCGAGGGTACACCTGAAATGGGGGGCCAAGGAGGGCCCCAAGGACGTGGGAGTGCACCACCATTTGCCCACTGAGGTGTTGATGGGGGGGGACCTAGAGGACTGGCCAAGCAGCCCCCAGACCGCCTTAGTTGTGACCCGCAGTCAGAGCCGGCGAGGGGCACTGCGCCCTGGCCTTGGGGGGGGTGCCTTGCCTGAGGCGCAGGACCCTAACCTGGTGGGGAGGGAACGCCCAGGGACACGGCTCAGGGAGGCTGCAGCTTCGGACCCAGCGGGCGAGAAAGAGCAGGTGGCCATCCCTGTCCCAGCTGCTGAGTTCCAGGCCGAGTTACAGAGAGATCCCTCCTTGCGGAAGATAAGGGACCTGGCCGACCTCAATGCGGTACAGACCATGGGACGAGGTGGCCGGAAAAGGTTCCTGTGGGAGAAGGGGTTCCTGTACTGAGAATGGGCTCCCCCAGGGAAAATGGAGTCAGGGGGGATCAGGAGGCAGCTGGTGGTACCCCAGAAGTATCACCGCCAGCTGCTGTGCCGGGCCCATGACATTCCCCTCTCAGGGCACCAGGGAACCTGGCGTACCCAGCAGAGGCTGCTACGGAGCTTTTACTGGCCTGGGGTCTTCGTTACTGTCCGACAGTACTGCGGATCCTGTGACCCCTGTCAGAGGGGGAGGAAGGCCTGGGACAAGGGGAAAACACCTTGCCCAGCATAGGGGAGCCTTTCCGGAGGGTGGCCAAGGTTAAAAGGACGGCTCTAAACCAAAAGAGCCCAAAGCACAGACCTCCAGACTGGAGCGCTGGGAGAAGACCACAGCCCAGTTGGAGCCCCAGAGGTATGGGGGTGGGAAAAGGGCACAGGCCGCATAAACCTTCCCACATGCGAACTGCGAGTGCCATCAAGCACCCCCGACCTAAGGGGGGGCGTGAAACTGGAGGGGCCTGGTGTAATTCTCACCAAGGAATGGGAGGGATGCGGGGGCATCCATGGGAACGGGGGTAGGTTCGAACTTCCCCGGGTCACTGGCTAAAGTGACCCTGCTCAGTTCGGTCTCGAAGGGGGGAGATGTGACGAACTGGGCCTGTTCTCACTGTGGTCTGTGAATGCTGACAGGGGAGTGTGGCTGGGATAGTCTGCATTGGGGGATGGGAGTCTGCCCGAGGGCGCATACCTCAGTGTGTAACATGAGAACCCAGGAAGGGGTTGAAGGCCAGGTGACTCCTTAGCCCGGGAAACTGGACAAAGGCTGTGGGAGGGGTGGCTGAAGGCAGAGTGCTGGAAGCGAGCTGGAGAGATGGCTGGGAGGCAGAGATGGCTCTGACCCCCCCAAAGGGGGGTGGGCTGGGATGCCCTGGGACCCCAAGCTGGACTTAACTGAGGGGGTCCTGCTGTCTGTGCCTGCAAGACCTGTCTTGGACTGTATTCCTGTCATCCAAATAAACCTTCTGCTTTACTGGCTGGCTGAGAGTCATGGTGAATCGCAGGAAGCCGGGGGTGCAGGGCCCTGAGTTCCCCAATACTCCGTGACAGATGCTAACACAGAAGTTTGCCCAGAATGCCCAAAGACCGGCCCTGCGTACCCCTGGCTGAGAACCACTGGATTACCGGGCTACAAACTGCACTGTTGTAAGGTCTCTAAGCCCTGGGGCGGGTGCGGGGGAAACGAAGCGTCTGGTGTTGTCTGGGAAGTGGAGGGTTTTCCCCTCATTCCTTGGATAGTTTTTATCCCACTGTTCCTTTAGAGCACTCTTTAATTCAGTCTCCTGGATCGTGAACAGCCTGTGTCGGGGGAAGCTGGGTTTATCCCTACAGCTGTCCTGTTCTCCTCATTGCTCCGTTTGAGTGATTACCCCACGAACAAGCATTCGCTGCCTGTGAGACTGTTCACACGTCTGCCTGTGCTCTCCCCGACTGTCCCATTGAACACAGAACACATTAAACCCACCAGCAAACCCCACAGGTTAGAGTGATTAAAAACAGCCTGGCTCTGTTCCCCCCAGACCATACCTCCGCCAGGATCCCCGGTGTATTTTGAGGCTGCGTTTGTGGCTGCGTTGAACTGTTTTAAGATCTGTTTATGTCAAGAAAGTTTATTGCTGTCCCTGCCCCACGTGATGAAATCAGGATCTGAGATAATGAAACTAAAAACATGACTTGGAGCAGTTATGCATTACTCAGCAAACACCCTTCACTTAACGCCATATAGATGTAAGCAGAGTCAGGATGAACTCTACCCTGACATCTGGTGGTGAATTGTGGCAAGTGTGGAAAAGAACTCCAGGGGCTGATCTTGTTTGCATAGGCACACCCACTCGCCTGGCATGAAACAACAGCAACTCAAAGTGGTTACTTTGACTGGTGTGGGATCCCCAGTTTCTCTGTTATTGGGGCAGGAAGAATAAAGTGTTATTACCCTGATTATGTGAATCAAGGACAATGAAACTGTTTTATGACAGAGGGACTCGCCATCAACTAAGTAGCACTCGCTAGACAAGGGACATGGGTTCCAAAACCCAGTGAATAGAGAGAAGGTGGGGATAGATATTTGTATCTGGTAGTGTGGGTGTTATTAGAGAGCCTGACATACCAATTGTACTTTCTTTTCTCTCTACTGTAGACTATCAGAACTAATTTTAATTCTATTAGAAGTCTAGTTACAGGCTGCTGAGCTGAGTTCACTTTGGGCTAATGGTGCACCAGCACTGGGGCTCCCTTGTTACGAGCTGAAATTACTAAGAGCTGAAATTACTGAGTGCTTGGGGGGGGGGCTGAAGATAGGTTGCTGAGCAGCTGGTGGGACAACTGGAGTGACTTGCAGGATAGCTGGCAGAGTGGAGCAGTTTGTGGAATGGCTGGAGCGGCTCATGGGGTGGTAGGTGAAGCGGAGTGGAGTGGCTGGTGGAGTGGCTCACAGTGAAGGCTGCAGCCGAACCCCATGAAGCGGCAGGGCAGTCCGCCTCGGACCATGTAAGGTGCCCCTTATATCTGTCCCTCCTCCCCACCCCCCGGACTGGGAGGTAAAACTCTGCAGATAAACTTTTGAACTCTGGGGCTGCACTGACCAGGGACAGAGACTTTTGGGTTGTTGGACTTTTGGGACTTTAGGTGATTTTTTTGGGGGGGGGGGTTGCTGAACTTAAGACGCAGAGGGGAAAAGGACACTGCCAACCTTACTTGGAGGGGGGGTCTTTTGCTCATGGTTTGTGTTATGAATCCTGTTTGTGGTGTTTCCCCAACATAATGCCGCATTGTTTCCCTCCTTTATTAAAAGGACTTTGCTACACTCAGACTCCATGCTTGCGACAGGGGAAGTATTGCCTCTTAGAGGCGCCCGGGGGGTGGTATGTAATTGTCCCAGGTCACTGGGTGGAGACTTGAGTCGGTTTTGCATTGCGTTATTGAAACGGAACCCCTAGATACTGAACCCGGCCCTTGTGGCTGCTAATTCTGACGGGCAGAAGGGTTACATAGAAACCCAGCCCTGCCCCTCAATTCACTATTCATCATGGCATTCACAAGGACGCTGCATGACAATCAAGGTCACATCCCTGCCAAGCATTGAACCCCCCCCCTCCCAAATAATTAGCCCCTTCCCACCCACAAGCACATCTGTATGGGCATTATTCCCCCTCTTCCATTGGGCTGGGCAAGTCTAGGATGTGGGAGCACAAAGCATCCCTGACTTCTACTGCCTGGGTGTAACCAGCTCCCGCAGGGTAGCTGGCACTTCCTGGTACCAGTCCAGCGGCCCCTCGCTGGCATAGGTCATCCGGGGGGAAATGGCTCCGCTCTGGTTTCACAGAGGTTGTGGAGAGCCCAGCAAGCCACAGTGACACAGACAGCACCAGGAGCCAGATGAATCTGGAAGCATCGCCAACGGGCTTTCAATCCGCCAGAAGCACATTCAGCAACCATTCCGCCCCGGCTGAGAGTGGAACTGAGCCTCCCTCTGCCAAGGCCTCTGCAGCCAGAGTTCGGTTTCAGAAGCCCAGGCAATAGGGGGTACATGGGTCCCCCAGAATATCAGTGGAGACAGTAACTCCATTTACATCGATGTCACTTGCTGGGAATTGTGTCTGGAGCCCATAGAACTAGCTTTAGCATTTACTTTATTCAGCAGTAATGCAAGGAACCCCAAGGCCTGTCTCCAAGACGCTGGCTGCAGCGGTTAGCTTAAGGCTTGGGGCTTTGAGTTGGTGGGTCCTGGTGTGTGGGGAGCTTGCCCAGAAGAGGGGGTTCAACCAACCCTCCCTCCACAAACATCCTCTATCTACCTATCAATCCATGGAGGTGTGTGTGTTGGGGGGGAGGTCTCAGCCAGGTCTGAGTGTCCCCTGCCCCCCAGGTCCTCACAGAGCGAGGGGGAAAGGAAAGAGAAGGGGGGAGGGTGGAAGAGAAAATGAAAATCGAGAGGGACCCTGACCCCTCACTACGATAGGCAGAACTACACCCATCTGCCAGGGATGGTGAACAATCCCTGTATTGTTCGGTGGTGAATGATGACCCTATTCTCAGATCCTCCTGTCTGGTGACGCCTTCCTCCTCAGAGACACTCCCCTCATCCCCCCACAGCCCCTGGGTTATCTCCCCAGCTCTGGGAGGGGAGTGGGGTCTAGTGGTTACAGGGGAGGGGTGGGAGGAGTCAGGACTCCTGGGTTCTCTCTGTGGTTCTGGGATGGGAGTGGGGGTCTAGTGGTTACGGTGGAGCGGGATGGGGTCAGGACTCCTGGGTTCTCTCTGTGGTTCTGGGATGGGAGTGGGGGTCTAGTGGTTACGGGGGAGTGGGGTGGAGTCAGGACTCCTGGGTTCTCTCTGTGGTTCTGGGATGGGAGTGGGGTCGAGTGGGTTAGAGTGGGGGGCATTGGGTTGTCCTATCCCCAGGTGGGTGGGAGTCTCCAGGGGAGCCGAGAGGGGTGGGACCAGGGGGAGAGCGGATCAGGGGCCGTGGAGTGGATTGCACTGACGAGGAAGTGGCCGACGGATAGATGTGGGAGGCAGCGATTATAGGACTTTGCCCCCTTCCCGCCCCAGCCCCTCCCATGGAAGCATCCGGCCAGGGGAGGAGATCGGACGGAATCAGTGCAGGGGGGGAGATCGGACGGACTCAACCCTTTGACGGAGGCGGTGACACAGAGAGCAGGTGAGGGGGGATCAAGAGGGTTCATTAAAACATGGTCCCCTGAATGTAGGCCCCACACAATGAGACTGAGGGTCTGTCCGTCCCCACCCCCAATACCCAGCAAGCCAGCCCCAAACACACCCCAATACCCATCCATCCATCCGTCCCCAAACACCCCCATCTGTCCATCCAGTCCCAAGCCCCCTAATATCCCTCCCTGCAGCCCCAAACACGCCCGATATCCATCCGTCCCCGCCCGCCGCTCCCCCCAGCCTAGCACACAACTCTCTGTCTCTCTCTCAGTGGCCCTGCCTGGCACTGGCACCTGTGGCTGGCTGCAATTCTTGCCGTGCTATTCGGGCCGGCGGCTGGGTCGCGGGGCTCTGGGTCTAGAAAGGGCTGCTAGCGGGCGGCTGGGGGGCGAGGACCGAGCCGGACGCGCCTGAGAGAGAGAATGCTCCGTGCCACCCCAGAGCCCTGGGGCAGCCCCACAATGTCCCATCGCCAGCCGTGGGCATCCCTGCTGCTTCAGAGGAAGGAGGAAAAAAACCCCTCCCAGAACACGTTGGTGGAGGGATCCCTTCCTGACCCCTGCCAGCAGCCAGCTGAGACCCTGAAGCATGAGCATTCGGAACGTAAGACATCAGCCAGAAGTGAGCCTCAGAGCAGCTGAGCCCTGCCCCCAGCCATCACAAACACCCCCACCGTACAGTCCTGCTCAATTTATCCAGCTCTCTCTTAAACCTAATCATGTTGTTTGCCCCCCACCTCTCCTATGGGGAGGCTGCTCCCAGATCTCAGATGTACCGGAGAGACAGTATCAGGGGGTGGGGGGAAGCCAGGAAAGGAAACAGGGAATTGATGGACAAGCTGTAGGAGGGGAAAACGGCTCCCGAACGCAGCCCGGCTGCGAAGGACCTAAAGGAAATGAACCGAGAGAACGGCTGATTGAACATCTGCTGAAGGAACGTGGTTCCCAGGCGCCCAATGGACAAGCGGGGTTCTCAGGGAAGAAACCCCGTGTGGGGATAAACCCGGGGTGTGTCTACGCTGGAAATGTTACAGCGGGAAGCGGCGTGATTGTCCCTTCCTACGACGCCGGCTGCGTTGTGCCGTCACCGTTAGCAATCCAGCTCTCCGAGAGGCACGAGCCAGGGCGACTGAAAAGCCCTGTGTCTCCACCGGGCCTTGGGTGGGCTTAGCCGGGCGCCCCCGGAGGGGCGTGTCTCACAGCCCTGGGCGATGGAGTTAAGCCGGCCTGGCTTTGCAGCGCTGAGCCGGGCCGGGGGCAGGCCGATGGCTCTCCGCTGCGCCCGGCTGAGCGGTTCCTGGGGTCTCCCTGACAAGGATGCACTGGGCGATGTGAGCGTGGACGAGAGGGGCGGAGAAGGTGGGAGAGGCGCCCGTGTGGGTTACACGTAACCGGCACTTTGCTCATAGTCGTCGTTTAGGCACCGGCCACAATTTTGGATTTTCTGCAGCTCCCAGGTTCCCGATCGTCTTGGTTCGTCTCTGCCTCGCGGAGCAGAGATCTGGCTGCTGCCGTGTCTGTCTCCCCACGCCCCCGTCTCTCCGTGGGACTCAGGCAGCCCCAGCCCGCGGCAGATCATTTGGGGCCACTATTTCCCCTCTCGCTCTTCCTCACCTGCCCAGGTGCTCCCCAGATCCTGGCTACTGAGACCCTGAGATTCCCCCCGCGATGCCATTTCTCCGCATTCTCAGCACCGTCCTGGTTCTGCTCAGCTGCTGCTGATCGCCCTGGGCTCTGACTACTGGGTGGCGGACAACAGCGGCGTCAATATGGGGCTGTGGAAGACCTGCGTCCATTCACTGTGTGCACAATATTCTTCAGTACCAGGTAAGGGCAGGGGGCTCTGCCAGGGAACCCACCGCTGCCACCAACTGCTCCACTGGGACTTTCTCCAGTTCTGGGAGGGGAGTGGGGTCTAGTGGTTAGAGCGGGGGGATCTGGGAGCCAGGACTCCTGGGTTCTTTCTCCAGTTCTGGGAGGGGAGTGGGGTCTAGTGGTTAGAGCGGGGGGAGCTGGGAGCCAGGACTCCTGGGTTCTATTTTAGTTTGCTGCGGGGTTATTCTCCATTTAGCCCCCTGGTCTCTCTTGCCTTTTCAGATTACTTTGACACCACCAGGGCTTTCCTGTTCCTGGCCATGATCGCCGGGTTTCTCTCCTTCTTCACTCTCATCGCTTCGTTCTTCCGCTCCCACCTCGGCCCCGTGTCTCTGACCCTGGTCTCTGCCGTGGGCAGCTTCAGCGCAGGTACCGCCCCCTCGGGGCCTCCTCCCCCCGGCTAATCCCAGCCCCCCAAACCGTGCACCCCCCCAGCCAGCCCTGGGGAGCCCCCCCATCCAGGGCCCCTGCCCTGGACTCTGGCAGCGCCCTCTGGTGGTGGGACGGGGCAGGGGCTGGGACTGAACGTGGGCTGCACTGAGAGGTGTCCGTGCTGTTCCCTTTTCCTAGGGCTTTGTGCCATGATCGCGCTGGCCGTGTTCACAGGGGAAGTAGCTAAGGCCATGAATGTCCCGTCGGGCCAAGTCTCCTTCGGCTGGTCCTTCGGCCTCGGCTGGGCCTCCTTCCCCCTCTTCCTCATCACTGGTGAGTGCAACATCGGGGAGGAAGTACCCAGGGATCCCTTGCTTGGTGCTCAGATGCAGCCACCTCTGGGGTGGGATCCAGGGCGTGTTTATATGGGGACCCCTTGCCTGGTGCTGAGATGCAGTTCCTCTGAGGTGGGACACAGGGGTTGGTTATAAGGGGACCCCTTGCCTGGTGCTCAGATGCGGCTGTCTCTGGCATAGGCACCGACTTCCCCTTTGCCCGGTGGGTGCTTGACCCCCCCCCCGCCCCGCTCCTGCCCCGCCTCTTCTTGCCCCGCCCCCATTCCACCCCCTTCTCCCAAGTTCCCACCCCAGCCCCGCCTCTTCTCCGCCTCCTCCCCTGAGTGGCACCGCGTCCCCGCTCCTCCCCCTCCCTCCCGGAAAGTCCAAAGCGCCACCAAACAGCTGTTAGGCGGCCGGGGGAGGGGGGCGGGAAGTGCTGGGAGGGAGGGGGAGGAGCGGGATGCGGCACGTTCGGGGGAGGAGGGGATGGGGGGAGCTTGGCTGCCGGTGGGTTTTCCCCGTGGATGCTTCAGCCCTGGAGCACCCCGGAGTCAGCACCTATGGGCGATACCAGCGGGTGCTGCTCCCACTGGTGTCCTGAGCCCATGTCTCTCCCCTCGCCCCAGGTGCAGTGATGATGTTCACCCAGAAACCCCCCTCGAGCTGAGCCTGGGGCCGCGCTGCCCGGGGGGGCCAGATGCAGCCTGCCGTGTCAGGGGGCCAATTCCCTCAACAGCCCCGACAGGGGGCAGAGAAAGGGGGTGTGTGTAGCGCTGGCCTCGCTCTACCCTGGGAGCCCCCCAACCTCCAGCTCCCCCCCGCACATTCCAGCCCCGTCCTTTGGCGTCCAGCCAACATTCTGACATTAAATGGGTCCGTCCCCAAAGCATCACGTCTGGGGATTTACTCCAGCCTTTCTTGGGTTTGAAAGGGAGCCCAGACGCC